>NC_037674.1:24557829-24857829 GCF_003255815.1 Theropithecus gelada
ATCTTTATTTCTGCCTTCATTTTGTTATGTACCCAGTAGTCATTCAGGAGCAGGTTGTTCAGTTTCTATGTAGTTAAGTGGTTTTGATTGAGTTTCTTAATCCTGAGTTCTAGTTTGATTGCACTGTGATCTGAGAGACAGTTTGTTATAATTTCTGTTCTTTTACATTTGCCGAGGAGTGCTTTACTTTCAACTATGTGGTCAATTTTAGAATAAGTGCGATGTGGTGCTGAGAGGAATGTATATTGTGTTGATTTGGGGTGGAGAGTTCTGTAGATGTCTATTAGGTTGGCTTGGTGCAGAGTTGAGTTCAATTCCTGATATTGTTGTTAACTTTCTGTCTCATTGATCTGTCTCATGTTGACCATGGGGTGTTAAAGTCTCCCATTATTATTGTATGGGAGTCTAAGTATCTTTGTAAGTCTCTAAGGACTTGCTTTATGAATCTGGGTGCTCCTGTATTGGGTGCATATATATTTAGGATAGTTAGCTCTTCTTGTTGAATTGATCCCTTTACCATTATGTAATGGCCTTCTTTGTGTCTTTTGATCTTTGTTGGTTTAAAGTCTGTTTTATCAGAGACTAGGATTGCAACCCCTGCCTTTTTTTGTTTTCCATTTGCTTGGTAGATCTTCCTCCATCCCTTTATTTTGAGCCTATGTGTGTCTCTGCATGTGAGATGGGTCTCCTGAGTACAGCAAACTGATGGATCTTGACTCTGTATCCAATTTTCCAGTCTGTGTCTTTTAGTTGGAAGATTTAGCCCAATTTCATTTAAGGTTAATATTGTTATGTGTGAACTTGATCCTGTCATTATGATGATAGCTGGTTATTTTGCTCGTTAGTTGATGCAGTTTCTTCCTAGCATTGCTGGTCTTTACAATTTGGCATGTTTTTGCAGTGGCTGGTACCGGTTGTTCCTTTCCATGTTTAGTGCTTCCTTCAGGAGCTCTTGTAGGGCAATCCTGGTGGTGATAAAATCTCTCAGCATTTGCTTGTCTGTAAAGGATTTTATTTCTCCTTCACTTATGAAACTTAGGTTGGCTGGATATGAAATTCTGGGTTGAAAATTCTTTTCTTTAAGAATGTTAAATATTGACCCCCACTCTCTTCTGGCTTGTAGAGTTTCTGCCAAGAGACCCGCTGTTAGTCTGATGGGCTTCCCTTTGTGGGTTAACTGACCTTTCTCTCTGGGTGCCCTTAACATTTTTCCTTCTTTTCAACTTTGGTGAATCTGACAATTTTGTGTCTTGGAGTTGCTCTTCTTGAGGAGTATCTTTGTGGCGTTCTCTGTATTTCCTGAATTTGAATGTTGGCCTGCCTTGCTAGGTTGGGGAAGTTCTCCTGGATAATATCCTGCAGAGTGTATTCCAACTTGGTTCCATTCTCCCCATCACTTTCAGGTACCCCAATCAGACGTAGATTTGGTCTTTTCACATAGTCCCATATTTGTTGGAGGCTTTGTTCATTTCTTTTTAGTCTTTTTTCTCTAAACTTCTCTTCTCGTTTCGTTTCAGTCATTTGATCTTCAATCACTGATACCCTTTCTTCCAGTTGGTCAAGTTGGTTACCGAAGCTTGTGCATTTGTCATGTAGTTCTCGTGTCATGGTTTTCAGCTCTATCAGGTCATTTAAAGACTTCTCTACATTGGTTATTCTAGTTAGCCATTTGTATAATCTTTTTTCAAGTTTTTTTAGCTTCTTTGCGATGGTTCAGACTTCCTCCATTACCTCGGAGAAGTTTGATCGTCTGAAGCCTTCTTCTCTCAACTCGTCAAAGTCATTCTCCATCCAGCTTTGTTCCGTTGCTGGAGAGGAGCTGCATTCCTTTGGAGGGGGAGAGGCTCTCTAATTTTTAGAATTTTCAGCTCTTCTGCACTGCTTTTTCCCCATCTTTGTGGTTTTTATCTACCTTTGGTCTTTGATGATGGTGATGTACAGATGTGGTATTGGTGTGGATGTCCTTTCTGTTTGTTAGTTTTCCTTCTAACAGTCAGGACCCTCAGCTGCAGGTCTGTTGGAGTTTGCTCGAGGTCTACCCCGGAGCCTGTTTGCCTGGGTATCAGCAGCACAGGCTGCAGAAGAGTGAATATTGCTGAACAGCAAATGTTGCCGCCTGATCATTCCTCTGGAAGCTTTGTCTCAGAGGGGTACCGGCCGTGTGAGGTGTGAGGTGTCAGTCTGCCCCTACTGGGGGATTTCCCCCAGTTAGGCTACTCGGGGGTCAGGCACCCACTTGAGCTGGCTGTCCGTCCATTCTCAGATCTCAAACTCTGTGCTGGGAGAACCACTACTCTCTTCAAAGCTGTCAGACAGGGACATTTAAATCTGCAGAAGTTTCTGCTGCCTTTTGTTTGGCTATGTCCTGTCCCCAGAGGTGGAGTCTACAGAGGCAGGCAGGCCTCCTTGAGCTGTGTTGGGCTCCACCCAGTTCGAGCTTCCTGGCTGCTTTGTTTACCTACCCAAGCCACAGCAATGGTAGGTGCCCCTCCCCCAGCCTCGCTCCCGCCTGGCAATTAGATCTCAGACTGCCGTGTTAGCAATGAAGGAGTCCCTGTGTGAGTGGGACCCTCCAAGCCAGGCACGGGATATAATCTCCCGGTATGCCGTTTGCTAAGACCCTTGGTAAAACGCAGTATTAGGGTGGGAGTGACCTGGTTTTCCAGGTGTTGTGTGTCACGGTTTCCCTTGGCTGGGAAAGGGAATTCCCTTACCCCTTGCACTTCCCAGGTGAGGTGATGCCTCGCCCGGCTTTGGCTCTCACTCGGTGTGCTGCACCCACTGTCCTGCACCCACTGTCCAACACGCCCCAGTGAGATGAACCCGGTACCTCAGTTGGAAATGCAGAAATCACCCATCTTCTGTGTCGTTCACGCTGGGAGCTGGAGGCTGGAGGTGTTCCTATTTGGCCATGTTGGAACCGCCCCCTTTGCAACTATTATAAAAGAGATTGAATTCTTCCTTTTTTTTTTTTTTTGAGATGGAGTCTCACTCTCTCGCCCAGGCTGGAGTGCAGTGGCGTGATGTCAGCTGACTGCAAGCTTCACCTCCCGGGTTCATGCCATTCTCCTGCCTCAGCTTCCCAAGTAGCTGGGACTACAGGCGCCTGCCACCACGCTCAGCTCATTTTTTTGTATTTTTAGTAGAGACGGGATTTCACCATGTTAGCCAGGATGGTCTTGATTTCCGGACCTCATGATCTGCCCCCCTCCGCCTCCCAAAGTGCTAGGATTACAGGCATGAGCCACTGTGCCCAGCCAAAAGGGGTTGAATTCTTGATTTGATTCTCTGTTCACTGTTGGTATACAGAAGAGCTATATTTGTATAGCTTGTTTCTGGAATCTTAATCTTGTATCTGTAATTGTAATCTTGTATCTGGAAACTTTGCTGAATTCTTTTATCAGTTCTAGGAGCTTTCTGAAGGAGTCTATGGGGTTTTCAAAGTAAATGATCATATCGTCAGCAAACAGTGACAGTTTGACTTCCTCTTTACTAATTTGGATGCCGTATATTTCTTTTTCTTGTCTGATTGCTCTGGCTAGGACTTCCAGTACCATGTTGAAAAGGAGTGGTGAGAGTAGGCATCTTAGTCTTGTTGCAGTTCTCAGAGGGAATGCTTTCAACCTTTCCTCATTCAGTATTATGTTGGTTATGGATCTGTCATAGATGGCTTTTATTACATTAAGGTATGTCCCTTTTGTGCCAATTTTGCTGAGAGTTTTAATCATAAAGCTTGCTAGATTTTGTTGAATGCTTTTTCTGCATCTGTTGAGATGATCATGTGATTTTTGTTTTTAATTCTGTTTATGTGGAGTATCACATGTACAGACTTGTGTATGTTAAACCATCCCTGCATCCCTGATATGAAACCCACTTGATCATGGTAGATTAACTTTTTGATATGTTGTTAGATTTGGTTAGGTAGGATTTCGTTAAGGATTTTAGCGTCTATGTTCATCAACGATATCGATCTGTAGTTCTCTTTTTTGGTTATGTCCTTCCCTGGTTTTGATATTAGGGTGATGCTGGCTTCATAGAATGAATTAGGAAAGGTTCCTTCTTTCTCTATCTTGTGGAATAGTGTCAACAGGATTGGTCCCCATTCTTCTTTGAATATCTGATGGAGTTCTGCTGTGAATCTGTCTGGTCCTGTATTTTTTTTGTTGGTATTTTTAAAATTATCATTTCAATCTCACTGCTTGTTATTGGTCTGTTCAGGGTATCTGATTCTTCCTGATTTAAGCTAGGAGGGTTGTATTTTTCCAGGAATTTATCCATCTCCTCTAGGTTTTCTAGTTTATTTGCATAAAGGTGTTCATAATAGCCTTGAATGATCTTTTGTATTTTAGTGGTGTCAACTGTAATATCTCCTCTTTTGTTTCTTAGCGGGGTTATTTGGATTTTCTCTCTTCTTTTCTTGGGTTAATCTTGCTAATGGTCTATCAATTTTACCTTTTATTTTGTTTTGTTTTTTGAGATGGAGTCTCGCTATTGTCATCCAGGCTGGAGTGCAGTGGTGTGATCTCAGCTCACTGCAATGTCCACCACCTGGTTCAAGCTTCTCCTGCCTCAGCCTCCTGAGTAGCTAGGATTACAGGCGCCCACCACCATGCCCAGCTAATTTTTGTACATTTAGTAGAGACGAGGTTTCTCCATGTAGGTCAGGCTGGTCTTGAACTCCCGACCTCAGGTGATCTACCCGCCTGAGACTCCCAAAGTGCTGGGATTATAGGCGAGAGCCACCGCGCTGGCCCAATTTTATCTTTCAAAGAACCACCTTTTTGTTTCATTTACCTTTTGTATTTTTGTTTGTTTCAATTTCATTTAGTTCTGCTCTGATCTTGGTTATTTCCTTTCTTCTGCTGAGTTTGTGTTTGGTTTGGTCTTGTTTCTTTAGTTTGTTGAGATGTGACCTTAGATTGTCTGTGCTCTTTCAGATTTTTTGATGTAGGTGTTTAGGGCTATGAACTTTCTTCTTAGCACTGTCCTAGCTGTATCCCAGAGGTTTTGATAGGTTGTGTCATTATTGTCATTCCATTCAAAGAATTTTTAGATTTCCATCTTGATCTTGTTTTTGACCCAATGCTCATTCAGGAGCAGGTTATTTAATTTCCATGTGTTTGCATGGTTTTGAAGGTTCCTTTTGTAGTTGATTTCCGGTTTTATTTCATTGTAGTCTGAGAGAGTGCTTGATATAATTTCAATTTTCTTAAATTTATTGAGGCATCTTTTGTGGTCTATCACATGATCTATCTTGGAGACAGTTCCATGCCCTGTTGAATAAGATGTGTTTTCTCTAGTTGTTGGATGAAATGTTCTGTATATATGTGTTAAGTCCATTTGTTCCAAGGTATAGTTTAAATCCATTGTTTCTTTGTTGACTTTCTGTCTTGATGACCTGTCTAGTGCTGTCAGTGGAGTATTGAAGTCCCCCACCCTTATTATGTTACTGTCAATCTCATTTCTTAGGTCTGTTGGTAATTGTTTTATAAATTTGGGAGCTCTAGTGTTAGGTGCATATATCTTTAGGAT
Organism: Theropithecus gelada; assembly: GCF_003255815.1. Taxonomy (NCBI): domain Eukaryota; kingdom Metazoa; phylum Chordata; class Mammalia; order Primates; family Cercopithecidae; genus Theropithecus; species Theropithecus gelada. The sequence continues at coordinate 24,563,362 of NC_037674.1, forward strand.
TGTGATATTTTCCTGTTACACAAAGCCTTTTTACCATTGTATAATGTCCCTCTTTGTCTCTTTTAACTGCTCTTGCTTTAAAGTTTGTTTTGTCTGATATAAGACGAGGTACCCCTGCTCACTTTGGTGTCCATTTGCATGAAATGCCCTTTTCCACCCCTTTACTTTAAGTTTCTGGGAGTCCTTATGTGTTAGGTGAGTCTCCTGAAGGCAGCAGACAGTTGGTTGGTTAGTCCTTATCCTTTTTGTGGTTCTCTGTCTTTTAAATGGAGCATTTGGGCCACTTACATTCAATGAAACACTAGCTATTTTTTATACTGATTTTGTATCTTGCGACTTTACTGAATTTATCAGCTGTAAAAGCTTTTTGTGGTCTTTAGGTTTTTCTACATTAGATGATGTTGTGTACAAATAGAGACCATCTGACTTTCTCCTTTCCAATTTGGATGCCCTTTATATTTTTCTCTTGCCTGGTTGCTCTGGCTCAGACTTCCAGTACTATTTTGAATATGAGTGGTGAAATTGGGTATGCTTGTCTTGTTCTAGTGCTTATACAAAAAGCTTTCCATTTTTCCTCATTTGGTATAACGTTAGCTATGGGTTTGTCATATATGGCCTTTATTATATATTGAGACATGTTCCTTCTGTACCTAATATGTTAAAAGTTTTTATCATGAAGGCATGTTGAATTTTATCAAATGCTTTTTCTGAATTGATTGTAAAGATTATATATTTTTTTCCTTCATTCTGTTGATGTGATATATCGTATTTTTGGATTTGTGTATGTTGAACCCCTTCCTTGCATCTCTAGGATTAATCCCACTTGATCATGGCATATAATCTTTTTATGGGCTCTTGGGTTCATTTTGCCAACATTTTATTGAGGATTTTTGATTATATGTTCAACTGAGATATTGTCCTGTAGTTTCCTTTTTCTGTTGTGTCCTTGTTCAGTTTTGGTATCAGAGTAATGCTGGCCACATAGAATAGTTTCAAAGAATTCCCTGCCTGTCAATTTTTTTGCAAGTCTGAAAAGAAGTGGTGTTAGTTCTTCTTTAAAGATTTGGTAGAATTCATGGGTGAAGCCCTGTGGTCCTGAGCATTTCTTTGTTGGGAGACTTTTTATTATTGCTTCAATCTTGTTACTTGTTATTGGTGTGTTCACGTTTTTTATTTCTACCTGGTTCAATCTTCATAGGTTTTCTGTGTCCAGGAACTTATGCATGTCGTTTAGGTTTTTCAATTTGTTGGCATAATAGTTGTTCACAATAGACTTTAATGATCCTTTGTATTTTGTGTTGTCACTTGTAATGTCTCCTTTTCTGTTTTTTTTTTGTTTGTTTTATTTATTTGTATGTTCTCTTTTTCTCAGTCTAGCTAAAGATTTGCTATTATGTTTACCTTTTCATTTCATTAATTTTTGTCTCAAATTTACTTCTGCTCTGATCTTTATTATTTCTTTCCTTCTACTAATTTTGGATTTGGATTGTTTTTGCTAGAGGTGTACCATTAGGTTGTTTATATGCAAAATTACTACTTTTTTTTTAGTGGCTGAGCGTTTATTTTATTTTATTTTATTTTTATTATTATTTTTTGAGACAGGGTTTTGCTCTTATTGCCCAAGCTGGAGCGCAATGGTGCGATCTCAGCTCACTGCAATATCTGCCTCCCAGATTCAAGTGATTCTCCTGCCTCAGCCTCCCAAGTAGCTGGGATTACAGGCACCCGCCACCATGCTTGGCTAATTTTTTGTATTTTTACTAAAGATGGGGTTTCATCATGTTGGCCAGACTGGTTGTGAACTCCTGACCTCAGGTGATTCACCCGCCTCGGCCTCCCAGAGAGTTAGGATTACAGGTGTGAACTACCGTGCCTGGCCTATTTTATTTTTTTTTTAACTTTTGAGATGGAGTCTTGCCCTGTTGCCCAGGCTGGAGTGTAGTGGCACAATCTTGGCTCACTGCAACCTGCACCTCCTGGACTCAAGTGATTCTTGTGCCTCAGCCTCCTGAGTAGCTGGGATTACAGGCACATGCCACCATGCCTGGCCAATTTTTGTATTCTTACTAGAGACGGGGTTTCCCAAAGTTAGCTACAGTTAAAAAAAAAAAAAAAAAAAAAAAAAAGGCCTTTTCATTTCTACCACATGGCTGGGCTTCAAGTATTTCAAACTTGTTCACTCTGCTTCCCTTTTAAATAGAAATTCCAGTTTCAGGTCATTTCTTTGCTCAAGAATAAGAGCATAGGTTGTTAGAAGCAGCTATACTACATCTTGAATGCTTTGCTGCTTAGAAATTTTTTTCACCAGATAACCTAAATCATCACTCTCAAGTTCAAAGTTCCGTAGGTCCCTAGAGCAGGGGCACAGTGCCTCCAGACTCTTTGCTAAAGCATAACAAAAGTGACCTTTACTCTAGTTCTCAATAAGTTTTGTATTTTCATCTGAGACCTCTTTAGCTGGGACTTCATTGTTCATATTATTATCAGCATTTTGGACACAACCATTCAACCAGTTTCTTGGAAATTCCAAACTTTTCCTCATCTTCCTGTGTTTTTTTCTGAGCCCTCCGAACTGTTCCAACCTCTGCCACTTTACCTAGTTCCAAAGGTGCTTTCACATTTTCAGTTATCTTTATAGCAATGCCCTACTTCTGATACCAATTTTCTGTATTGGTCTGCTCTTGCACTGCTATAAAGAAGTATCTGAGACTGGATAGTTTATAAAGAAAAGAGGTTTAATTGGCTCAACTTTGCAGGCTGTACAGGAAGCATGGCTGGGAAAGCCTCAGGAAACTTACAAGCATAGTGGAAGGCAAAGGGGAAGGAGGCACACCTTACATGGCTGGAGCAGGAGGATGAGAGGGAGGGAAAGTGCTATACTCTTTTAAACAATCAGATCTTGTGAGAACTCTATCATGAGAGCCACACTCAGGAGACTGGGTTAAGCCATTAGAAACCACCTCCATGATTCAATCGATACCCACCAGGCTTCACTTCCAGCATTTGGTATTACATTTCAACATGAGATTTGGGTGGGGACACAGATCCAAGCCATATCATATGGGTCTAGGCATTGATCCCTTTCTTCTTGGTTTTCTAATTTGTTGGTATATAGTTGCTCATGATAGTCTCTAATGATGCCTTCAGTCTCTGCTATCAGTTATAATATCTTTAAAAAAATTCTCTATTTGAATCTTCTTTATTTTTTTCTTTTTCTTTTTTGTTTGAGACAGAGTCTCACTCTCTTGCCTAGGCTGGAGTGCAGTGGAGCTGTCTCAACTCACTGCAACTTCTGCCCCCTGGGTTCAAGTGATTGTCCTGCCTCAGCCTCCTGAGTAGCTGGGATTACAAGTGCCCACCACCACGCCCAGCTAATTTTTGTATTTTTAGTACAGATGGGGTTTCACCACGTTGGCCAGGCTGGTCTCGAACACCTGGCCTTGTGATCCACCCACCTTGGCCTCCCAAAGTGCTGAGATTACAGGTGTGAGCCTCTGTGCCTGGACTCTTTTTTTCTTAGTGTGGCTAAAGGTTTTTTGATTTAGTTTATGTTTGCAAAACACCAGTTTTTAATTTCATTGATTTTTTTTTGTATTTTTAAATTTCAATTTTACTAATTTTTTGCTCTGATCTGAGTTCTTTCTTTTCCTCTACCAATTGTGCATTTCATTTGCTTTTGTCTTTCTTATTTGTTAAGATGCATCTTTAGGCTGCTTATTTGACATATTTCTACCTTTTTGATATAGGTATTTATTGTTTTAAATGTCCTTTTTTGTACTGCTCTTTCTGTGTTATGGAGATTTTGGTCTATTGTGTTTTCACTCCCACATGTTTCATGAAATTTAAAAATTTCCTCATTTTTTCATTGGCAAACTGGTCAATCAGGAACATATTTTTACTTTCCATGTGTTTGCTTAGTTTCCAAAGTTTTTCTTCATATTGATCTCTAGTTTTATTTCATTATGATCAGAGAAGATACTTGATGTTATTTTAATTTTTTTGAACTTTTTGAGACTTGTTTTGTGGTCTAACTTACGATCTATCCTGGAGAATATGCCGGGCACTGATGAGAAGAATGTGTATTCTGGGGCTGTTGGATGAAATGTTTTATAAATATCCATTTGTTCTATAGTGCAGTTGAAGTCTGATGTTTCTTTGTTGATTTTCTCCTGGATGAATACCCCAGGGCTGAAAGTGAGGTTTTGAAGTCCCCAGTTATTATTGTATAGGCATCTATCCTTCTTTTTAATTTTAATAATATTTGTTTTATATAGCTGAGTGCTCCAGCATTGGGTGCATATATATTTACAATTGTTATATCCTGTTGCTGAATTGACTCCTTTGATATTATATAATGACCTTTGTCTCTTTTTATAGTTTTTGTCTTGAATCCTGTTTATTTATGCATAACTACTCTTGTTCTCGTTTGGTTTTTATTTGCATGGATTATCTTTTTCTTTTTAAAAAAATTTTACTTTATGTTCTGGGATATAAGTGCAGAAATGTATAGGTTTGATACATAGGTATACGTGTGCCATGGTGGTTTGCTGCACCTGTCAATGCATCATCTAGGTTTTAAGCCCCGTGTGTGTTAGCTATGTGTCCTAATGCTCTCCCTCCCCTTCCCCTCCACCCCACAATTGGCCCTGGTGTGTGTTCCGCAATATCTTTTTCTTTTTTTTTGGTTTGCGTATCTTTATAGATGAGGTTAGCGTATGGTTTTTGTTTTTTTAATCCATTCATCCACTTTGTCTTTTATTGGAAATTTAGTCCATTTATATTCAGTGTTATAAGGTACAGGCTTACTAGTGCCATTTTGTTATTTATTTTCTGGTTGTTTTGTTGGTTCTCTCTTTCTTCCTTTCTTCTCATCTTCCTTTGTATAAAAGTGACTTTTTCTGACAAGTTTTAATTTATTATTTAAAACTTTTTTTGGGCCGGGCGCATTGCCCCACGCCTGTAATCCCAGCACTTTGGAAGGCAGCGGTGGGCAGATCACGAGGTCAGGAGATTGAGACCGTCCTGGCTAACACGGTGAAACCCCATCTGTACTAAAAAATACAAAAAAAATTTAGCGAGGTGAGGTGGTGGGCTCCTGTAGTCCCACCTACTCGGGAGGCTGAGGCCAGAGAATGGTGTGAACCTGGAAGGCGGAGCTTGCAGTGAGCCGAGATTGCGCGACTGCACTCCAGCCTGGGCGACAGAGTGAGACTCTGTCTCAAAAAAAACCCCAAAAAAACCCAACTTTTTTTTGTATCCGATATAGGTTTTTGTTTTGTGATTACTGTGAGGCTTGCAAATAACATCTTGTAACCAATTATTTCAAGGAGATGACAGCTTAACTCTGACTACAATGAAAATAAAAAAATAAATAAGCAAAAAGAAAACAAACAAAAAACCCAAAACTACACCTTCACCCCATTTCTTCACTTTGTCACTTCTTTTTTTTTTTTTTTTTTTTTGAGATGGAGTCTCACTCTGTCACCCAGGCTGGAGTACAGTGGCGTGATCTCGGCTCACTGCAATCCCCGCCTCCCAGGTTCAAGTGATTCTCCTGCCTCAGCCTTCCAAGTAGCTAGGACTACAGGCACCCACCACCACGCCCGACTTTTTTTTTTTTTTTTTTTTTTTTGTACTTTTAGTAGAGATGGAGTTTCACCATGTTAGCCAGGATAGTCTCGATCTCCTGACCTCGTGATCTGCCTGACTTGGCCTCCCAAAGTGCTGGGATTACAGGCTTGAGCCACCGTGCCCGGCTGCTTTGTCACTTTTGATTGTCTCTATTTATATCTTTTTATGCTCAGAAAGCTGTTTCAGTTACTATTTTTGATAGGTTTGTCTTTTAATCTTCCTACTAATATATGAGTGTTTTAACACTATAGTTACAGTGTTATTCTGTATTCATCTGTTCATTTACCACTACCACTGAGTTCTATACCACCATGTGATATATATTTTTTACATTAATGTGCTTTTCTTTCAGATTGAAGAACTCTCTGTAGCATTTTTTGCAAGACAGGTTTGGTGTTGATGAAACCCCTCAGCTGTGTTTGTCTGGGAGAGTATTTCTCTTTCATGTTTGAAGGATAGTTTTATTGGAAATAATATTCTAGTTCAAAAGTTGTTTTTCTTAAACACTTTGACTATGTCATCTGCCTCTCTCTTGGCCTCTAAGTTCCCTGCTGAGTTGTCTCCTGCCAGACATATTGTTCTTTATATGTTCTTTATATATGTTCTTTGCTTTGTATGTTCTTTATATGTTCTTTGCTTCTTTTCTTTTTCTGCTTTTAGGATACTTTCTTTATCCTTGACCTTTGACAGTTTGATTAATATATTAATTCAGTTAGTCTTATTTGGGTTGAATCCTTTTGGTGTTGTGTCATCTTCTAATACCTTAATATTCATATCTTTTCCTAGGTTTTGAAAGTTTTCTATCAGTATTTCACTGAATAAACTTCCTACCCTACCTCTCTATCTCTACATCCTCTTTAAAGCCATTAACTCTTAGATTTGCCCCTTTGAGGCTATTTTCTAGATCTTGTAGAAAAGCTTCATTCTTTTTAAATTGTTTTTCTTTTCTCTCCTCTGACTGTGTATTTTTATATAGCCTGTCTTCAGGTTCCCTAATTATTTCTTTTTCTTGATCGATTCTACTGTTGAGAGACTGAGACATTTTTGAGTTTGTCAGTTGAATTTTTCAGCTGCAGAACTTCTGTTTGAAATTTCAAAAACGATTTTAATCTCTTTGTTAAATTTCTCTGGTAGAATAATGAATTTCTTCCCTGTGTTATCTTTTAAGTTTGTTGAGCTTCCTCAAGACAGCTCTTTTGAATTCTCTGTCTGAAAGGACATATATCTTCGTCTTTCCGGGATTGGTCACTGGTGTCTTCTGTAGTTCATTTAATGAGGTCATGTTTTCCTGGATACTCTTGATGCTTGTGGACATTCATCACTTATGGGCATTGACAAATTAGGTATTTATTTGTCTCTGTAGTCTGGGTTTGTTTGTACCCTTCATTCTTGAGAAGACTTTTCATGTATTCAAATGGGGTTGAGTGTTGTGCTCTAAGAATGCGGTCCTTACGGGCTAAAGGAGGTGCTCTAAGCCCAGGAATAATGCAGTTCTTGCTGACATCTAGAGGCGCTGCCTTGATGAGTTTGGGTAAGGTAAAGGAGAATTCCTTGGGTTGTCAGGCAAAGTCCTCTTGATGTCTTCCCTTTACTCCTTCCAATCAGAAGTAGTCTCTCTACTGGGCTGCCTAGAGCACTTCTGTGGCTTCCACAGCTGGCACTGTGCTGGGTCATACCTGAAGCCTGTACAATACTGGATCTTGCCTGGTTACTGCTGATGTTTATTCAAGGCCCAAGGGCTCTTTAGTAGTGATCAGGTGAATCCTGCCAAGACTGGGTCCTTCTCTTCAGGGCAGTGGATTCCCTTTGAATGAGGGTGGGTCTAGAAATCCCCTTCAGGAACTAAGTCCTGGAATTGACAGCTTCAGGAATCTCCTTGGTGCTTTACTTTGGCTGAGCTGGTACCCAAATTGCAAGACAGTCTTCTATACTCTTCCCACTTCTTTCCTTAAGCTAAAGGAGTCTCTCCCCAAGCTGTACTTCCTGGAGTTGGGTGCAATGTGATCCAGCCACTCCCCTGGCTGCCACAGCTGGTGTCACACTTGGTCACACATCCCAAGTCTACTGCCTCCAAGTCCAGCGCAGCACCACAGCTTGCCTGAGGACTGCAGTACTTGTGGCCTGACAGCCAATTAAGCTTATTCTGGGCACGAGGCCACTTTAGTTAGCCAGAGGTGAGGTCAGTTGGGACTCAGGTTCTTCCTGCTGAGACTGAGAATTCTGTCTTGCCCAGGGCTGATCTAAATGCTCCCTTCTTGGGTGCTAGCAGAATTCTTCTCTGTTTTGTGTTTTGCTGTAACATGGCAGCACTGAGTTCCAGTGCAAAGACCCACACTCACTTCACCCTCCCTCCCCCAAACAGTTTTTCTCTCTCCATACTGGGAGGGATCCTGTAGGCAATGCAAGACTGTCTTTCCTGTGCTCTTCAATTCCTCTATCCCTGATGTTATGTGAAAACCAGGTACTGTGATTTTCAGGTACTCACCTGAATTTTCTGGGTTCTTATGAAGGTGTTTATTGCATAGATAGTTGTTCAATTTGGTGTAAGATCATGGAAGGGTTCTATTTGGCCATCTTGCTCTGCTTTCCTTTATTTTTATTTACTGTTAAAACCTGGCTCATGATCAGTTTTTTCCTGTATGTAAACTTTCTTGAGGTGCTTTTGTTTTATATATTAGCAATGATTAAAAAAGCTTTCTCTTTTTTCTAGGAGAGCATATAGATTACTGTGGATATTCTGTTCTTCCTATGGCTATAGAACAAGATGTGCTAATAGCTGTAGAACCTGTGAAAACATATACTCTCCAACTGGCCAATACAAATCCCTTGTATCCGTGAGTATTTAAAATTGCTAATTTGTCTGTATGTATGGTTCTGTTTGTACCCAAATGAACTCTTTAGGAGACATCAGATTTATAACAAGTCATTTAATTTGTTGATATTTTGTACCTGACATTAAAAAAATTCTAAGGCCATTATTTATTGTTTGTTCATTTTGTTCATTTGTCAATTAATTTAAGGAATATTTACCAAAGACTTACCATGTGATAGACATAGTCTTAGATACCAGGTGATACAAAGATAAATAACTCTGTCCTTGTGCGATAGGTACTTATCATCTATTGATCTAATTATCTCCAGCAAAGTAAGGTGATGTTTTCCTATGTTACTATGGCAGCTTCTAAGTATCTTGTCATAGCATCTTACTATGCTGTATTATTATTATCTGTTTATTTACCTGTGTCACCCAGTAGACAGTAAACTATGTGACTTCAGGCACTGTTGCCTCTCTTCTTCAATGCCCTAGCATATAAAACAGAGTCTGATGCCTAATAAAGGTAACTTTCTAGTACATATGCTTTATCAAGTTAACAAAGTCTTTAAAAAAAAAATCTTAGTTTGCTAAGATTAAAAAAGTTTACTAATGGGTATTGAATTTAATTAAATGTCTATTTAGTATTGAAGATCAGTTTTTTAAAAATATGGTGAATTAGTCTGATGAAGTTTTTAATGTTGAGCCCTTTGCATTTCTAGGATAAACTCTACTTGCTTTTAATGTATTATAACAGATTTGACTTGATCATACAGAAAAAGATTTTGGCTTATGTTTGGCATATTATATGTTTGGCTTGTTCATTGGTTAGTTTATCTGCAATAACATTCATTTATTCAGAAAATATTTTTGATAAGACTCTATACCAGCTTGTGCAAGATGTAGAAGTTTTTTACTTTTATATGGAACTTATTGTAGGAGATCTTTTTTTCCTTTTCATTTCACATGTCTGATAATATATCTTGTGTGCATTTTGGACCCTTGAAAAGCTCACATTATCTCAAACATATTTTTGTGTCATTGTTTATGAACATTTAAAAACCAGTGCATAATATTTTGTCATCTTGATTTAGTAAAATTTACTTAATCATTCCCACAATAATGAATGTGTGGTTTCAGTTTCGTTTTTCACAAAAGTAGATCCTGAGACAGACCTAGATGCAGGTAGTATATTTGAGAAATGGTCCCAGGAGCAGTAGGAAAGAGCATGAAGAATGAGTTGGGCAATTAGAGGTGAATTATCAAGATATATAGTCCCTGCTAGAGGCAGGAGGCTTGAATCTCCTAGGACCCCTAGGAAGCATGTAGTATGCCTCCTAGAATTGTCTATTTGTTTTAGCATTCATTGTGTAGGTATATCTTGTTTATCTATTTACCAATAACGGACATTTAGATCATTGCCAGTATTTGCCTGTATGAATAATACTGCTACAAATATTTATGTACAAATGTATGTGTGGACATGTTTCATTTCTGTTGGGTAAATACCTAAGATTGGAGTGTCTGGTTTGCCATTTATTTATTTATTGAGACAGGGTCTCACCCTCTTGCTTAGCCTGGAGTGTAGTGGGGTGATCTCAGCTCAACTCAACCTTTGCCTTCTGGGTTCAAGAGATTCTCCCGCTTCAGTCTCCTGAGTAGCTGGGACTACAGGCACATACCATCACACCTGGCTAATTTTTGTATTTTTTGGTGGGGATGGGATTTCAGCATGTTGACCAGGCTGGTCTTGAACTACTGACCTCAAGTGATCCACTTGCGTCAGCCTCCCAAAGTGCTGGGATTACAGGTTTGAGCCACTGCATCCATCCTGGTTTGCCTTTAATACGGTTTGGTGGTGTCTCCACCCAAATCTAATCTTGAATTTTAACTCCCACAATTCCCACGTGTCCTGGGAGGAGCCTGATGGGAGGTAATTGAATCATGGGGGTGGGTCTTTCCCATGCTGTTGTTGTGATAATGAATAAGTCTCATGAGATCTGATGGTTTTAAAAATGGAAGTTTCCCTGCACAAGCTCTCTTTTTGCCTGCCATCATCCATATAGGACGTGACTTGCTCCTCCTTGCCTTCTGCTATGATTGTGAGGCTCCTGCAGCCATGTGGAACTGTAAGTCCATTAAAGGTCTTGCTTTTGTAAATTGCTCAGTCTCAGGTATGCCTTTATCAACAGCATGAAAATGAACTAATATAGCCTTTTAAAGAAATTTTCTGGCTGGGCACAGTGGTTCACGCCTGTAATCCCAGCATTTTGGGAGGCCGAGGTGGTTGGATTGCTTGAGCCTGCGAGTTCGAGACCACCCTTGGCAGCATGGTGAAAGCCTGTCTCCACTAAAAATACAAAAAGCTTAGTTGGGCATTGTGGCATGCACCTGTAATCCCAGCTACTCAGGAGGCTGAGGATGGAGAATTGCTTGAACCTGGGAGGTGGAGGCTGCAGTGAGCCAAGATTGCGCCACTGCACTCCAGCCAGGGTGACAGAGCGAGACTCTGTCTCAGAAAAAAAAAAAAAAAAAGGAAAGAAATTTTCTGCTTGCCAAAGTTGTGTAATTTTACATTTTCATCAGTGGTGTTACCAGCATGTTTTAAAATTTTAGCTCTTCTCCTAAATGTGTAGTAGTATATTTCAAGTTTTTAAATTTCTCTGACTAATGATGTTGAACATCTTTTCATCTACTTATTTGCTACCTAGATGTATTCTTTGTTGAAGGGTCTTTTCAAATCATTTTCCTATTTTTGAGTTTCTTATAGATATAAGCCTCTTTTTTTTGAGACAAAGTCTTGCTCTGTCATTTCTGTATTGGGACATTACAGGTCCTCTCTTCTAGCTATTTTGAAATATACAATACATGGTTGTTAACTACGTCACCCTACTCTGCTATAGACCATTATAACTTATTCCTTCTATCTAACCTTATGTTTTTACCTATTTGCCAATTTCTTTTTATCCCCCATTCACTGACCCTTCCTCGCCTCTTTTATCTATCATTCTACCCTGTTCCTTCATGAGATCAATCTTTTAAGTTCCCACATATGAGTGAGAATATCTGATGTTTGATTTTTCTGTACCTGGCTTATTCCATCAACATTGCTCCAAATGCCATGATTTTATTTTATTTTTTTTTTATGGCTGAATAGTATTCCATTGCGTATATATACATTTTCTTTATTTATTCATCTGTTGGTGGGCACTTAGGTTGATTCCCTGTCTTTGCTATTGTGAATGGTACTGGAATAAACATGGAGTGCAGGTATCCTCCTGATATACTGATTTCTTTTCCTTTGGATAAATACACAGTATTACGGTTGCTGGATCATATGGTAGTTGTGTTTTTAGTGCTCTGAGAAATCTCCCTACTGTTTTCTGTAATGGCTGCACTAATATACATTCCCACCAACAGTGTATAAGTGTTCCCTTTTTTCTGTGTCCTTATCAGCATCTGTTATCTTTTGTCTTATTAGTAATAGTCATTCTAACTTGGGTAAGATGATGTCTCATTGTGGTTTTGATTTCCATTTTGCTGATGATTAGTGATGGTAAGCAGTTTTTCATATACCTATCTGCCGTTTGTATGGATGTCTTTGGAAAAATGTCTCTTCATGTCATTTGTCCACCTTTAAGTGGGATTATTATTAGTTTTTACTATCGAGTGTTTTGAGTTCCTTGTGTATTCTGGATATTAGTTCCTTGTTGGATGAATAGTTTGCAAATATTGTCTTCCATTCAACAGGTTGTCTCCCCACTCTGTTGATTGCTTCCTATGTGGGCAGAAGCTTTTTAGTTTAAAACAGTTTTATTTATTTATTTTTGTTTTGTTTTCTGTACTTTTGAGATCTTAGCCATGAAATCTTTGGCTATATCCTGAAGTGTTCCCCCTATATTTCTTTCTAGTAGTTTTATAGTTGTAGGTGTTATGTTTAAGTCTTTAACCTATCTTGGATTGAATTTTGTATATGGTGAGAAATAGGGGTTCAATTCATTCTTCTGCATATGGGTATTGAGTTTTCCCAGCGCCATTTATTCAAGAGGGTTTTCTTTCCTGAATATATTTTCTTGATACCTTTGTTGAAAATGAGTTTGCTGTCCAGGCGCGGTGGCTCATGCCTGTAATCCCTGCACTTTGGGAGGCCGAGGTGGGCAGATCACCTGAGGTCAGGAGTTCAAGACCAGCCTGGCCAACATGATGAAACCCTGTCTCTATTAAAAATACAAAAAATTAGCTGGGTGTGGTGTTGTGCGCCTATAATCCCAACTACTCAGGAGGCTGAGGCAGGATAATTGCTTGAACCCAGGAGGCGGAGGTTGCAGTGAGCCAAGATCACGCCACTGCACTCCAGCCTGGGCAACAAGAGCAAAAAACTCTGTCTCAGAGAAAAAAAAAAAAAAAAAAAGAGAAAATGAATTTGCTGTACATACATGGATGTATTTCTGGGTTCTCTCTTCTATCCCATTAGTATTTGTGTCTGTTTTGATACCAATACCTTGCTGTTTTGGTTTTTATAGCCTTGTAATGTATTTTGAGGTCAGATAGTGTGATGCCTCTTGCTTTGTTTTTTTTTGCTCAGGAGTGCTTTGGCTATTTGGGCTCTTTTTGTTTGGTTTTATACATATTTTAGGATTTTTTTCTATTTTTGTGAAAATGACAGGAGTATTTTCATAGGGATTGCATTCAATTTGCAGATTGCTTTGGCAGTATGTTCATTTTAACAATATTAATTTTTTCAGTCCATGAACATGGGATGTCTTCATTTGTGTCCTCTTCAATTTCATTCATCAGTGTTTTCTAGTTTTCCTTAGAGATCTTTCATTTCCTTGGTTAAATTTATTCTTAGGATGTTTTTTTGTTTTGGAGCTATTGTAAACAGGATTTCTGGCCTAATTTGTTTCTCAGCTAGTTCATTATTGGTGTATTGAAATGCTGCAAATTTTTGTATGTTGATTTTTTATACTGCAACTTTACTGAATTTGTTTATCAGAGTTTTTTTTTTAGAGTCTTTAGCTTTTTCTGGATATAAAATCATGTCACCTATGAAATGGGACAATGTAACTTCCTCCTTTTCAACTTGGATCCTTCTATTTTTATTCTTGCCTGATTACTCTGGGTAAGATTTCCAGTATTATGTTGACTAGGAGTAGTGATTTTGGGCATCTTTGCTGTGTTCCAGGTTTTACAGGAAAGGCTTCAACTTTTCTTTATTTGATATGATGTTAGCTGTGGGTTTGTCATATGAGATCTTTACTGTGTTGTGGTATATTTATTCTGTGCCTGATAATTGAGAGTTTTTATCGTGAAAGGATATTGAATTTTATTACATGCTTTCTCTATGTCTATTGAGATGATTGTATGGTTTTTGTCCTTTATTCTACTGATGTGATGTGTCACATTTAGTGATTTGTGTTTCTTGAACAATCCTTGCATGTCTGGGATAAATCCCACTTGATCATGGTGTTTTATATTTTTGATGTTCTGTTGGATTCAGTTTGCTGCAATTTTGTTGAAGATTTTTACATATATTTAAATAGGGATCTTGGTCTGCAGTTTTGGTTTTTGTTACACCTTTGTCTGATTTTAGTATCAGAGTGATGCTTGCCTTTTGGGACTAGGTTAATTCCCTTCTCTTCAATTTATTGGAATTGTTTGAAGAGGATTGGTGTTTGTTCTTTGTAAGTTTGGTAGAATTTTTCAGTGAAGCTGTCCAGTCTTGGGCTTTTCTTTGTTGGAAGCCTTTTCATTTTACTATTTCAATCTTGGTACTTGTCACTAGTCTGTTTATGTTTTTTGTTTCTTCCTGATTTAATCTTGGTATGTTGTGTGTTTAGGAATTTATCAATTTCCTTTAGGTTTTCTGGTTTGTTTGTGTATGTACAGTTATTCATAACAGTGTCTGATAAGCTTTTGTATTTCCATGGTATCAGTTGTAATGTTCCTTTTTGGATTCTGATTTTGTTTATTTGGGTCTTCTCACTTTTTTTCATGGTTAATCTGGCTAGCGGTTCATTAATTTTTTTCTTCTTTTCAAATAATCAACTTTCCATTTTCTTAATTCTTTGTATTTTTTCAATAAAATAATTTCAACTTTTATTTCAGATTCAGGGGTTACATGTGCAGGTTTGTTACTTGGGTATATTTTGTAATGGTGATGTTTGGGGTACAGATGATCCCATCACCCAGGTAGTCAGCATAGCAGCCAATAGGCAGTTTTTCAGCCCACACTTCCTTCCTCCCTACTGCCCTCGCCATTGCATTCTAGTCCTCAGTGTCTACTATTCCCATCTTTATGCCCCTGTGTACTCATATTTAGCTCCCACTTATAAGTGAGAACATGCAGCAGTACTTGATTTTCTGTTCCTGTGTTAATTTGCTTAGGATAATAGCCTCCAGCTGCATCCATGTCGCTATAAAGGATATGATTTCATTCTTTTTATGGCTGCATAGTATTCCCTGGTGTAAGTATACCACAGTTTCTTTATCCAACCCACCATTGATGGGCACCTGGGTTGATTCCATGTCTTTGCTATGGTAAATAGTACTTCAATGAACATATGAATGCATGTGTCTTTTTTTTTTTTTAAGAATAATTCATTTTCCTATGGGTATATACCCAGTAATGGGATTGCTGGGTTAAATGATAGTTCTGTTTTAAGTTCTTTGAGGAAACTCCAAAATGCTTCCCACAGTGGCTGAACTAAGTTACATTCCCACCAACAGTGTATAAGCATTCCCTTTTCTATACAGCCCTGCCAGCATCTGTTTCTTGTTGACATTTACATAATAGCCATTCTGACTGGAGTGAGATGGTATCTCATTGTGGTTTTGATTTGCATTTGTATGTCTTCCTTTGAGAAGTGTTTGTTCATATACTTTGCCCATTTTTTAATGGGATTATTTGTTTTTTGCTTGTTGATTTGTTTACATTTTTTTTTTTTTTTTACAGATTCTGGATATTAGACCTTTGTCGGATGTGTAGTTTGTGGAAATTTTCTCTCATTTTGTGAATTATCTGTTTACTCTGTTGATAGTTTCTTTCGCTGTGCAGAAGTTCTTTAATTAGGTCTCACTTGTCAATTTTTGTTTTTGTCACAGTTGCTTTTGGAGAGTTAGCCATAAAATCTTTGCCAAATTCTAACCATTTCCTAGGTTTTCTTCTAGGACTCGTACAGCTTGAGGTCTTACATTTAAATCTTTCATCCATCTGAATAAATTTTTGTATATGCTGAAAGATAGAGGTCCAGTTTCATTCTACTGCATACGGCTAACCAGTTATACCAGCACCATTTATTGAATAGGGAGCCCTTCCTTCATTGCTTATTTTTGTTGACTTTGTGGAAGATGAGATGGATGTAGGTGTTCAGGTTTATTTCTCAGTTTTCTATTCTGTTCTATAAGTCTATGTCTATGTATCTGTTTTTGTACCAATACTATGCTGTTTTGGTTACTATAGTCGTGTAGTATAATTTGAAGTTGGGTAATGTGATAACTCCAACTTTTTTCCTTTTCCTTTAGTTTTTTCACTGATTCTCCTCTGAGAGAACTGGTGTTCTTTTAGCTGTGGTTTAAATTGAGGATAGTCAATTGGCTTCATTTCTGGTTGCTTTCAGAGGGCCAAGGCTCTGTACAGGATCTTTATTTGTGGCTGGATTCTTGCCCCTGGTTTCACAAGTGATGTATATTGGCAGATTATTTTCAGTGTTGTAATTTGGGCTGTGATCCAGTAAATGGTGCTTAAGAGTGGTGGCCAGCAGATAAGCTCTTAATAAGCTGCACAGCTTTTTTTGTATTTCAGTGCATTTGCAGTAGTGCTCTGTAGTGGGGTAGGGGGAGCCAGATGACGCTCTCACCAGGTCTGTTCCTGAGCTTTGAGGAAGCTCCCTCTGATCACTGGCACTGATCCTGTCTTTTCTTTATTAGGTCTTCTGGGCTGCAGGGCTCCCTCAGGCAGAGGCTATGACCTGCAGATAGGCCACACCATTCTTGGACTGGTCCTGTAGAGCAGGGTTCCCCAATCCCTGTTACTGCTCCCTGGCCTGTTCAGAACTGGGCCACACAGCAGGAGGTGAGTAGTGGGCAAGGGAGCATTATTACCACCTGAGCTCTGTCTCCCGTCAGATCAGCAGTGGCATTAGACTCTCATAGAAGCATGAACCCTATTCTGGACTGCATGTGGGAGGGATCTAGGTTGCATGCTCCTTATGATAATTGTAGAGGACTACGTGCTCGCAAACGAGAGGTTCCCGATAAGTCCTGCTCTTGCAGGGCGTTCCTGATAAGTCCTGCTCTTGCAAACGAAGCAGGGCGTTCCTTCCCTGCAAACAGGGAGGACAAAGGAGCCAGCTGCTAACAGTAGACCCTGAGGGCTTGTTTATGTGTAAACATCTTGAAAATTCAGAAAGTCAGGGAAAGGTCAGAAAAACAACAATGTGTCTTGTGACTTGGCAACATTCCACAAACGACTGTATAAAATAAAGCAGAGTGCGCCATTTGAGGCGGCCGCCATGTTTGTCTTGTCTTGTGTTGTCTTGTGTGTTCATTCCTTTGTTTAGGAAACACGCGGACCCTTACAATAATCCAGTGCCTGATGATCTGAGGTAGAACAGTTTCAACCTGAAACCATCCCCTCCTCCCCAACATACACCATCCATGGAAAAATTGCCTTCTACAAAACTGGTCCCTATGCTAAAAAGGTTGGGGACTGCTGCTGTAGAGGGAGAGATGCCCTTCTCTGGTGCTGGCTCACAAGCCTGTGTGTCTCACTCCTCTCTGTCTTCTGAGCGTGTGGACGCCTTCCCTGCTCTAGCACTGGCTACAGATCTTGGCTTATGATTCCCAGGCCCTGAGCCATTGGGACTAGCCCACAGCTCCATATTTTGGCTCACTTTGGCACAGCACCAACTGTGCTGGGGGATTCCAAGTGCTTCCAGACCTCTGAGAAAGTACTTAGGCTGGCCTTTTTGGTAAAGCACCCGTACTGGGCAGTGGAGGCTGCACTGTACACATGCTCCTGTTAGAGCAGCCGCACAGAGGCCTTGGAATGGGCTGGTGGACAGGAGTGCCTACAGAACAGACATGCCCTGTTCCCACTGGAAAGTCAGCCTTGTTCTCTTGACCCAGTGGTCAACTGGGGTTAGAGTTACTCAGAGAAGAAGGGGAGCCTTGGGGGATGGGCACCTATGGTTGTATTCTGCTGCAGCTGCCATGTGTGCCAAACCTCCATTCCATATAGGCTGGAGTACTTTTTCTGCCTACTCTGCAGGCAGATCCCCTTGCCAGTTTGAATGTTTATGGGGGTCATAGGATCTCTTGTACTTAGGATTGGAGATCTGCAGCAAGAGTGGGTTGGCCCACCATCCATTCACTAACCCCTCCCTTAGGAGGCTTTCAGGGCTGAGAATGAGCCCTAGCATTCATCAACCCCACACAAGGTTCCCAGCTTCTTCTCTTTTCAGCCTCAGTGTCTATGTTGCTTCTCTATCTACTCTTAGTGTTTTCTTTCTAAGATTTGCTCAAAGTGTGTTGGTTTACTTAATATTTAGTCTCACAGTGGGAGCGGTGCTTCCTGGCTGTGTCTAGTCAGCCACCTTGTCTGCTATCCCTCCAAAAGCTTTAACCCTTTGTGTTTCTTTTAGTAGCTACTTTATTTAGTTCTTTTCTGATCTTCATTATTTCTTTCCTTCTGCTATTTTTGAGTTTACATTTTTATTGCTTTTCTAATTCCCTGAGATGCGTCATTAGCTTGCTTATTTGAATTCTTTCTTTTTAGATGTAGGCATTCATTGCTATGATTTTCTCTGTTAGCATTGTTTTTAGTATATTTCATAGATTTTGATATGTTGTGTTTCAGTTCTCATTTATTTGAATAAATTTTTTGATTTCTGTGTTAATTTTTCCTTGAGCCAGTGGTCATTCAGAATCATGCTGTTAAATTTCCTTGTATTTATACAGTATCACAAGTTTTCTTTTTATTACTATCTAATGTTAATCCATTGGTTCTAAGAAGATATTTGATACGTACTGTCTAGTTTTATTCTGTTATATCTAAGAAGATATTTGACATAATTTCCATTTTAAAAAATTTGTTGAGGCTTGTTATGTGTCCTAACATACGGTCTATCCTGGAGAATGTTTCATCTGCTGGTAAGAAGAATGTATGTTCTGTAGCTGCTGGATGAAATGTTTTGTAAATTTCTGTTAGGTCTATTTGGTCAGTAGTGCAGTCTAAATTCAGTGTTTCTTTTTAAATTTTCTGTTGTGATGATCTCTGTAATGGTGAGAGTGGGCTGCTAAAGTCCCCAAGTATTATTGTATTGTGATCTCTCTCTCCCTTTAGTTGTAATAATATTTGCTTTATATATCTGGGTGCTCTGTTGTTGAGTGCGTATGTGTTTAGAATTGTCATATCCTCTGCTAATTTGATCGCTTTGTCATTATATAATACCCCTCTTTGTCTGTTTTTACTGTTTTTGACTTAAAGTCTATTTTATCTGGTACAAGCATGGCTATTCCTGCTTGCTTTTGGTTTCTGTTTGCATGGAATATATTTTTTTCATTCCCTTACTTTCAATATATATGTGTTTTTTTCAGATGAAATGAGGTTTTATTTTTGTAGGGGGCTTATTATAGATAGGGTCATGTTTTTAAATCAGTTATCCTAGTTTATATCTTTTAATTGGAAAATTTAATCTGTTTACATTCAATGTTATTATTGATATGGGAGGGCTTATTCCTGTCATTTTGTTAATTGACTTCTGGTTGTTTTATATATCTTTTTTTTTTTTTTTAATTTCTCTCTTGTTTATCGTGATTTGGTGGTGTTCTGTAGTGGTAACATTTGAGTCCTTTCTCTTCCTTATTCATGAGTTTGCTCTACCAGGGGGCTTTATACTTTTATGTGTTTTCCTGTTGGTGTATATATTATCTCTTTGCTTCCAGGTATAGTACTGCCTTAAGCATTGCTTGTAGGTTCAGCCCATTCATGATAAATGCGTTCAGCTTTTGTTTTTCTGGGAAAGACTTCAGTTCTTCATTTATGAAGGATGATTTTGTTGAGTATAGTATCCTTGGCTGCCAGTCTTTATCTATCTACACTTTGAATATATCATCCCATTTTCTCAGGGCCTGTATGGTTTCTGCTGAGAAATCCCTGTCGTTTTGGTGGGGCTCCTTTGTAAGTGTCTAGATGCTTTTCTTTTGCTGTTTTAAGAATTATCTTTTTGTCTTTGACTTTTGACCACTTTACTATAATGTGCCATGGAGAAGACCTTTTAAAGTCGTATTTGTTTGGGGATCTCTGAGCTTCCTGTATCAGAATATGTAAATCTGTTACTGGACTGGGGAAGTTTTCAGCTATTATTTTGTTAAGTAGGTTTTCTATCCTTTTGGTTTTCTCTTCTTTCTGGGACACCAAAAATTCAAATATTTGGTTGCTTTATGATGCTTCATAAGTCACATAAGGGTTTTTCATTCTCTCTTATCCTTTTTTCCTTATATTTGTCTGACTGTATTATTTCAAAAGAGTTATCTTCAGATACTGAAATTCTTCTGCTCAATTAGTTTATTGTTGAAGTTTCAAATGTATGTTTTATTTCATTCAGTGAATTGTTCTGTTCCAAGATTTTTGTTTATGATATCCATTTGTTAAATTTCTTTTTCATATTCTGGATTTTTTTTCCGATTTCTTTGTATCTGTGTTCTCTTGTCTTTCACTGATTTTTTTTTTTTTTTTTTTAAGATGGAGTCTCAATCTGTTGCCCAGGTTGGAGTGCAGTGGCATGATGTTGCTTCACTACAGCCTCTGCATCCTGGGTTCAAGTGATTCTCATGCCTCAGCCTCCCGAGTAGCTGGGATTACAGGCACTCACCACCACACCTGGCTAATTTTTATATTTTTAGTAGAAATGGTGTTTCACCATGTTGGCTGGGCTGGTCTCAAACTCCTGACCTTAAGTGATCTGCCTGCTTCAGCCTCCCAAAGTGCTGGGATTACAGGTATGAACCACTACACCTGGCTTCACTGAGCTTTTTAAATGTCATTACTTTGAATTCTATTTCTGGAATTTAATAAATTTCTTTGTCATTGGAATCTGTTGCTGGTGAATGATTTTGCTTCTTCCAAGTTTTTGAATTTGCTTTTATAGAGGATGACTTCTTCTCAAAGATGTACCTATGGTATTGGTTGGGTTGGCATATTGGCATTGATTCTTGGCACTTGTAGTATTGTAGTCTCTATATAATTCCTTTGGCCATAAACAGTATCAGTGGTCTCTGATTTCGTCAGTGACTTAGGATATGGTTGTTGTTGGAGACTGTGGATCCTGGCAGTTGTAGCACTGAGCTGGGTGAGTGGCTGGGTCCTTGGACCCCTGGGTAGTTAGTGTAACCTGTGTGATGGCAGTAGCAGTGGTAGAACAACCCTCTGGCTCCCAAGCATTCTGCATTGTTGTTGGTGGCTATGTTAGGCTGGGTGAGTTGATCCTCAGTGCCGCAGGTGTTGCATGCAGGTGGAAGCTAGCTGTGGTAGTAGTAGTAGGTTGGGTGGGCTCATCTTTAGGTCCCTGGGAGAGTGTTCAGGTGCCAGTGGTGGTAGATTGGACACAGCCATTCTTAGTACCCTGGATAGTATGCTTAGGCATAGGCATAGAGTCTGGCAGGGCGGGCCTATCCTCAGGTCTCCTGGTGGTGTATGCAAGTGGTAGGCAGGAGTAGAGTGAACCAAGCCACCTAGTGGAATGCTCAGGTGGTAGTGGCAGTGGCTGTGCTGTGGCCCAGCTGCTGGGGAGAGTGGGGTTGCTTTCACTGGCAGCAGTCGTAGACAACTGGCTGGGGAGCATGCACTTTGGCTCCAGGTGGTGGCTGCAGGTGGGGTAGCCTTTCCTCGGGGCACATGAAAGTGCATGGTGGCTTTGCTGCTGCGAATACCAGGGGTCTGCCAGTGGCTCGTGGTTTGGCCCCAGCAGTGCAATGGCAGTTTCTTTGAGTAAGGGAGTCTGTATTTAGGGCTCGTGAAAATGCACAGCAGCCCCACTGCTGGGAGTATTGTAGTTATTGCCAGTGACTTGCATTTTGGCTCTGACAACAGCAGTTAGCACTCGTGTTGTCTGTGGGTAGGGGATATCAGAGAGGTTGCAGGGATGTGGAGACAGGAGCTGTTGGTCCCCATGGCAGGATACAGTCTAGTAGAGTCTGGGATCTCAGTTTAGTGACGTGCAAATTGTTTAGGACTTGGGGGTGTGTGGAACCCAGCGTGAATTTCCTCTTTGGAGCAATGCCATCATGTGATCTCCAAGCAGTTTCTCTGTCAGTCACATGGACCTCAAGGGTTGAGGGGCTGTCCTATGGCTAGGATTGCAGGAGTCCTTAATAGTAATGTGGACCACTTGGGGTGTTTCTCTTGCCCTTTACCCACATTAAAGAGCCTCTCTAGGCTCCCAGCTGATTCTGGCTGAGCAGGCTGCCCTGATTTCCTCTCCTTCTTTGCCTTAAGTGTTTCCTGTCACTTCTTGTTGAATTCAGTGTTCTCTCTTACGTGATCTTTTCTAACTATGATCGTCAACTTGTTATTTTGGTTCTTCTTTGTGGAGAAGGCAAGTACCAGATGCCTATAGACATTCCTCTGTGCCTCCAACTTCATATTTCTTTTGATGCTACTCTTATTATAAATGGTCTGCCCCAGATCCAGACACATGCAGGTGTCTTACAATGGTCTACCTATCCCAGGTCCAGACACACACAGGGTAGACACTGGGCAGATGTTTCTTTGAAGAACAAGTAAATGAATAAAATATGTAAATGGAAAGTATTAATGTAATAATGGGTCATGTCTGCTTATTTTCAGGATTCTTTTCTCAGAATTCTACAACATGGAAGTGGGGGTAGAGAAAGCAAATGGATAATGTAATGCAGGGTAGAGATTTGGTGGGAAAATGAGTATCTGGTTTTGAATCTCAGGAAAAGGCTAGGCAGAGAGGTGAGACAGGGATGCGGAAAAGAGCAAAGATCATTAACTAATCAAAACGCAGTTTTTTGTTTGTTTTTTTTTTTCTGACAGACTTAAGCTATACTTCTAATTCTGTGGGAGCTAGCACTTTTCAATTTGTATTAGTCCATTCTCACACTGCTATAAAGAAATACCTGAGACTGGGTAATTTTATAAATAAAAGAGGTATAATTGGCCCGTGATTCTCTGCAGGATGTACAGGAAGCACGGCTGAGGAGGCCTCAGGCAACTTACAAACATGGTGGAAAGCAAAGAAGCAGGCATGTCTTACATGAGTGGAGCAGGAGGAAGAGGGCTGGGGGCAGCTACACACTTTTTACACAACCAAGTCAAGTGAGAACTGTATCATGAGAAGAGTACCAAAGGGGGAAATCCACCTCTGTGATCCAATCACTTTCTACCAGGCCCCACTTCCAAAACTGGGGATTATAATTTGACATGAGATTCGGGCAGGGACACAAATCCAAACCATATTATTCTGTCCCTGGCTCCTCCCAAGTCTTGTGTCCTCACATTCCAAAATTCAGTCATGCCTTCTCAACAGTCCTCAGAGTCTTAACTCATTCCAGCATTAACTCACAAGTCCACAGTCCAAAGTCTTATCTGAGACAAGGCAAGTCCCTTCTGCCTATAAGCCTGTAAAATAAAAAATGGGTTAGTTATTACTTCCAACATACAATGAGGGTACAAGCACTGGGTAAATACTTCTTTTCCAAAAGGGAGAAATTAGCCAAAAGAAAGGGGCTACAGGCCGCATGTAAGTTCGAAACCCAGCAAGGGAGTCAATACATCTTAAAGCTCCAAATAATCTCCTTTGACCCCACGTCTCACTTCCAGGGCACACTGGGGCAAGGGGTGGGCTCCTAAGGCCTTTGGAAGCTTCACCCCTGAGGCTTTGCAAAGTAAAGCCCCTGAGGCTGCTTTCATGGGCTGGTGTTCAAGCACGTGTGGCTTTTACATGTGCATGGTGCAAGCTGCTGGGTTGATCTACCATTCTGCAGTCTCAAAGATGATGGCCCTCTTCTCACAGCTCCCCTGGGTAGTGCCCCAGTGGGGACTCTGTGTGGGGGATCCAACCCCAGATTTCCCTTCCACGCTGCCCTAGTAGAGATAGAGATTCTCCATGAGGGCTCTGCTCCTGCAGCAGGCTTCTGCCTGGACATTTAGGCTTTTCTACACATCCTCTGAAATCTAGGCAGAGGCTCCCCAAGTCTTGACTCTTGCACTCTGAACATTGGCAGGCTTAACACCTCGTGGAAGCACCAAGTTTTATGGCTTGCACCCCCTGAAGCAGCAGCCTGAGCTGTATCTGGAGTCCTTTTAGCCACCCCTGGAGGCGGAGAGGCCAGGATGTGGGGAGCAGTGTCTTGAGGCTGTGCAGGGCAGTGGGACCCTGGTCCCTGTTCATGAAACCATTCTTCCTTCTTAGACCTCCATGCCTGTGATGGAAGGAGCTGCTGCAAAGGTTTCTGAAATGCCTTGGAGGTCTTTTCCCCTTTGTCTTGGCTATTAGCATTTGGCTGTTCTTTACTTATGCAAATTTCTGTAGCTGGCTTGAACTCCTCCAAAAAGGCCTTTTCTTTTCTACCACATGGCCAGGCTTCAAATTTTTCAAACTCATACACTTTGCTTCCCTTTTAAATATAAGTTTCAGTTTCAGGTAATTTCTTTGCTCATGCATATGAACATAGGTTGTTAGAAGCAGCAGGCTATATCTTGAATGCTTTGCTGCTTAGAAATTTCTTCTGCCAGATATCCTAAATCATCACTCTCAAGTTCAAAGTTCTACATATCCCTAGAGCAGGGGCACAATGCCTCCAGGCTCTTTGCTAATGCATAACAAAATGACCTTTACATTAGTTCCCAAGAAGTTCCTCATTTTCATCTGAGACCTCCTTAGCTGGGACTTCATTGTCCATATCACTATCAGCATTTTGGAAACAACCATTCAACAAGTCTCTAGGAAGTTACAAATTTTCCTCATCTTCCTATCTTTTTCTGAGCCTTCCAAATTGGTCCAACCTCTACCTGTTACCCAGTTCCACACCCAAATTCAAAGTTTCAGGTATCTTTATACCAATGCCCCTTTCCTTGTTACCAATTTTCCATATTAGTTCATTCTTGCACTGCTATAAAGAAATACCTGAGACTGGGTAATTTATAAAGAAAAGAGGTTTAATTGGCTCACAGTTCTACAGGCTGTACAGGAAGCATGGCTAGGGAGGCCTCAGGAAACTTACAAGCATGGTGGAAGGCAAAAGGAAAGTAGGCATGTCTACATGGCCAGAGTCAGGAGGAAGAGAGAGAGGTGGGAAGTGCCACACACTTTTTAAACAACCAGATCTAGTGAGAGCTCTATCATGAAAACAATACCAAAGGGGGAAATCCACCCGCATGATCCAATCACCTCCCACCAGGTCCCACCTCCAACACTGGGGATTACAACTTGGCATGAGATTTGGGCAGGGATGCAAATCCAAATTATATCATAGTTCTTTCTGAAATGTGGCTCATGTAGCTTCCTACTATTTGAACTTTCCTCTTTTTCTCCTCATGTCTGCCTATCCGTTCTGTTCATATTTCACCGTCAGAATCTCTTTCTGGTTTTCTTAGTGACTTTCAAGATGTCCTCTTAACTAGGAGCAGAACCTGTCAGATATGCTAACATAACTTTACCTGCTTTCAAATTCTGTGACCTCTTATTGACTGTGAGCAACATATTTTAACTTCTGTGAGTGACAGTAGAGGAAAATTGTGATGAGCTGATGTCAGACTGCGTTTTTGGAAAGCAACTAATCCTCTCTGAGCCTCCAGGAAGACATCCTCTCTCTATCAAATGCAGACTTTTAGAAATAATACTCTCTCAGCCACATATCCCACCCCGTATTATTATCACATGCCATTACTGTCTGGTAGTTATTTATGTTCATATCATCTTGGCTAGATTATGAACTTTTAAAAGGCAAGCCTTCTGCCTTTTACCTTTATATTCCCATGCATGCTTTGTATGCTTAAGTGGTTAGTCATTTAATATATTTTGAAAGAGATAATGTATCCATGTTGTTAAGTTAAAATAATCCATGGAAGGCTTCTATTACAATGACTGGCATATAGTAGATATTTAGTTAATTATATTAGAGCACTCAGTCAATATGGGGAATTTTACCTCATTTCCTCCTCTTCAATTGATTCTCCCATTTCACATACATTGTTCTTTGACTGATTTTAGGAGCCTATTTATTTATCTATTTTTCATTTTGAAGTATTTTTTTGACTTACAAAGAAGTCACAAGACTAGCATAAGGAAATCCCACATTCCATGGATGTATGCTTAGTACATTGTATCAAGGAGGCACAAAACATCCCTTTACTGGTGGTGTTAAGTTTGATCATTTGATTAAGGTGCCATCTGCCAGATCTTTCTACCATAAAGATACTATATTAGTTCATTTTCATGCTGTTTAAATAAAGACAAACCCAAGACTGGGTAATTTATAAAGGAAAGAGGTTTAATTGACTCGCAGTTCAATATGGCGGGGGAAGCCTCACAATCATGGCAGAAGGCAAATGAAGAGCAAAGTCATATCTTACATGGCAGCAGGCAAAGAGAGCATGTGCAGGGGAACTCCTGTTTGTAAAACCATCAGATTTCATGAGACTTATTCACTATCATGACAAAAGCACAAGAAAGACCCACCCCCATGATTCAGTTACCTACCATTGGGTCCCTCCCACAACATGTGAGAATTATGGGAGCTACAATTCAAGATGCAACTTGAGTGGGGACACAGCCAAACCATATCAGATACTTTTTTTTTTTTTTTGAGATGGAATCTCGCTCTCACCCAGGCTGGAGTGCAGTGGCATGATCTCAGCTCACTGCAACCTTCACCTCCCGGGTTCAAGTGATTATTCTGCCTCAGCCTCTGGAGTAACTGGGACTATAGGCATGTGCCACCACACCCGGCTAATTTTTCTATTTTTAGTAGAGATGGGATTCCACCATATTGGCCAGGCTTATCTCAAACTCCTGACCTCATGATTCCCCTGCCTCAGCCTCCTAAAGTGCTGAGATTAGAGGTGTGAGCCGCTAACACCCAGCACAGATACTATGTTTTTCCATTGTAGTTCATAAGTGTCTGGTGGGGAAATACTGTAAATATCTTACTTCTCATCACATTTTTGCTCTCTTAAGTTTAGCATCCATTGATAATTGTTTCTTGAAACAAATTATCATAAAGTTTACTGTGTAGTGACTTTTCTAGTCACATCATTTCTTCTATATCTATTAGTTGGCATTTTACCATAATAAAGAGTTTTTCCTTCCTCTTCATTTAGCTTTTTATTTATTTGTTAACTTATATTAGTATAGACTCATGGAATCTTATTTTGTTAAATTGATTACGCATCAGAATCATTATTTTGTTTGTTTTTTTTCTTAAATTGTACAGATGGTAAAATTGGATGGGTGGCAGGGATGGCTTTGAGTACTCCTGTTTCAGTTTGAGGGTGTGCCAAACAGCAGGCCCAGAGGATAAGCATTCATGTGGTTTACACCAGTTTAACAAGGACCAACATGAAAGAGAAAATAGTTGTAGATTACTCTAAAATATATTGTTTCCTCTCTGTTTCAGGAAATAAGAAGGGTCAGTTGGAGGTAGTTTAGTCATTAAGGCCACTACAACTTCCTCTCTTAACTCTTAGCAGCTGGAGATGTTTTGCTGTAGACACAGTTTGAACATAAATGGGAAAGGAGAGTCAGTATCACTATGTTGGCACAAGATGGCAGCAGTCAGCCATTGATTTTGCAGCTCAAGGCCTACAGATTTTAAATTAATGGTGTCTTTTGTCTTCGCAGGGACTTCAGTACTAGTGCTAATAACATTCAGATTGATAAAACCAAGCCTTTGTGGCACAACTATTTCTTATGTGGACTTAAAGGAATTCAGGTAAATTGGTTTATAAGACACTTACTACCAGTTGAGATTATCATGTGTATTCTGTCAGATTTATTTTATTTACTACATCTTTTTCATCTCCTTACAGTACTAACCGATGCTTCTGTTCTATTTTGCTAGTTTGTGTTTCAGAGAGTGGGGAAGATATGACTGTTTTTGGGGTAGTGTTCACAGGGGGCAGTAGTGGTTTTCATATAGCTGGCTTTTCATAAATAGGTGCATTTGACAAACATCTGTCTGGTTTTAAAATCTTTGTTTAAACATACCTTTGAGGATATGTTTTAGTACTATTATTTACATGTATACTTGGGATATATAGGGGTATACTGTAATAGGATTTAGAGTCAGCCCAGGTTTGAATCTGGGCTCTTCCCAGCTGTGGTAATTTAACCTCTTAAGTCTCAGATTTATCTGTAAAATGATGTCATTGCTAAACTGATGAAGAGTTGTTAAAAGAATTACATAAGGCTTGATAGTAGCCATTTAATAAATGGTAGCTAGTATTGTTATTGCTACTTCAGATGGGATTAAAAAAAGACGTAATGAAATGTATTAGTGTAAGTATTTTCCTAGAAACTTGAATAATTACTTTGAAAATGTCTAATGTTACATTAGAACAAGGACAAGAAAATAAAATGTTTTCACTCTCTCTCATAGTTGAAAAAGTATCAAGGACAAAAAGAAAATTGATATTTGCTGTTTTTAGAGCCACTTTTATATTGCAATAATTATTTTAGATATAGTGACTTGTATAGAATCACAGGTAGGACAATAAGCAGTAAATTTTGCCTTTGTGAGCTAAAAGTAAACAAACAAACTGACCGGTGTTTTAGAGAGCTTGTGTTCCTTACTGCCTGGCAGTCCTATTTGAAACTTTGTAATGAGCAGCTAGGACTTAGTGGCATGTCCATTACAGAAATACATCAAATTTATTTCTAACGTGTAGTTCTATACTGTAACAGTGGTGGTTTTTGTTCTTAAAGTTAATGAATTCATTTCTTTCTCTCTTTTGTGTTTTCCTTCCTCTCAGACACATGGTAATAACTTACAGGAAAAGTTATTGGCAGGTTTTAAATCTTCAGATCATCTGGCTTATATACATTAGTAGGAATTACAGTATTTGGAAGCATTTGCCTGGCAAATGCAATTTTAATCTTCCTTGTAACAACATGCCTTTTTGCAGCATATGGGTAAAGTGGCCTAAATAATGCATGTTGCTTTGTGTTATTTTTGAGCATTTCAGGTTTTAAAGCCTTCCTGTTTGGTTTGACAATTTATGTGCAAAAGCAAACTTATCCAATAAGCTTTTGGCAGAAAGATAATTTAAATGCTAGTCTGTTCAGAAACTTTCAGATTCAAATACTAGAAAGTTTCAGAGGATAATTCGTTTATATTAAATTGAACATGTTATCCTTTTGGGATAGAGCTATTACAGAATGTGGCATATACCCATTTGCATTTTGAATTTGTTATACGTTTTCATTTAAACATTGCATGATAAGTGCTTTTTTTTTTTTTTTTTTTTTTTGAGATAGAGTCTTGCTCCGTGGCCCAGGCTGGAGTGCAGTGGCATGATCTCAGCTCACTGCAACCTCTGCCCCCTGGGTTCAAGCAATTCTCCTGCCTCAGCCTCCCGAGTAGCTGGGATTACAGGCGCCTGCCACCGCGCCCAGCTGATTTTTGTATTTTTAGTAGAGACAGGGTTTCACCATATTGGCCAGGCTGGTCTTGAACTCCTGATTTCATGACCCACCCACCTTGGCCTCCCAAAGTGCTGGGATTACAGGCATGAGCCACCACACCTGGCTGATAAGTTCTTAAGTATGATTCCCACTCAAGACACCCATGTTTGATCAGTTTATAGTTAAATATATTGTATTCTTCAAGTTTTTGTTTTTTTTTTAAACAAACTGTCTGATATTCTGTATGAAAGGGCATTGGCAACAGTACAGTTTCAGTTTATAATTTGTATTTCTGGAAGGAAATTTTTAGATGACTTGAAATCAGAAAGAGAAGTATACTCAGCTAAATTTCTTCTTAGTGTGGTATGAGAGTTTTGCTAGCTAGGACAGACAGATGAAACATTAAGGAAAAATTTTATTTGCAGAATTTTGTTGTTATTTTAGTTATTCTAGCTAGTTTATTGAAATTCTCCCTTGTATAATATGTAGATGAAATGCTTAATTAAGTAATAGTATTTCATATGTTTATCTTTAGTCATTTGAGTAATTTGCAAAGACTATGGTACTTTTTCTTGAGAAGGAGATAGACTTGAATTTATTTGTAAACTTAAACCACAAAGGTTATGATACGATATCATTCCAAAGTGTCCTAGTGTTAGAAATTCGTGTAAGTATGCTAGAGCTTTCCATATTTAAATCAGAATCTGAGTATTTCTTTGGGCTTTCCTATTTGTAGAAATAGAGTTTCCTTGACTTGTTTAGGGTCTGTATTCTCACTTGTGGCTGAATTCTAATTTCACTGTCTTTAAAGCTGCCATATGGCTAAACTGTATCTATAAACTGTAGTAAAAATCTGGATTTTCTCATCTAGCTGGCATAGTAAATCACAATGACAGTTTGCTGGCTCAGGTTTCTAACTGCAATGGAGAAGTTTTCAAACAGGAATCAGAGACCTGGGCCCTACTCTCATCTCCCTGTGGGTCATCTTGGGAAAATTTCTTCATCTCTTGGTGCCTAGATTTTTTCATAAGTAAAACAGAACTCAGAAAGTTTGGAACTCTTTTTTTTCAGAGAATCTTCTAAAGTAAGGCACTCTTTAGAAACAAGTCACTGCTTGGGGCTTGGACTTTTGTAATAACAGAATGCTGGAGATGTGCTGCATGGAGATTTAAATTACCTCATAGATAATTGTATATTTCTTGTCTTGCTACTTGGCAAGTTGAATTATAATTGTTTTATATTTTTTCCTTATTTGTTCAAATCAATTAATACTCAAGAAAAAGAACATTCAAAGCAATTTTATATTTTTTCCATATTCAAATCAATTAATATTCAAGAAAAAGAACATTCAAGGCAAGAAGATTAAAGGCATTTAAAGGAATTACCCTGTGGCCAAGAGTCGTTAAATAAAATGTCACGATTGAATTGCGCAAGTAGTTTCTATAACTATTATAAGTCTATTGATAGACTTTTGTTCTCTGGGGAATGAAGGAAGCTTTCACTACTCGTTGAATTCAATACTGAATTACTGTTGCTGTTTTTCCTTATATTCTTAGGAACACTTTGGTCTTAGTAACCTGACTGGAATGAACTGCCTGGTAGATGGAAATATCCCACCAAGTTCTGGCCTCTCCAGCTCCAGTGCTTTGGTCTGTTGTGCTGGCTTGGTGACGCTCACAGTGCTAGGAAGGAATCTATCCAAGGTAACTATGTTTGATAGGAAACCTCGTAGAACCCTCTCCTTCTAAAATCATTAGCGTCCAAATCTCAGATCAGAATGCCTTCCTTGACTGAAAAACTGTCTTCTTTAAACGGACTGCACATGTGGGCGAGCATTGTAACTTAACAAGTGATAAATCACTATAAAGTAGCTTATACCCTCCAAACAGTGCATGAATAGATCTGTGAATAACTGTATAAAAATACTTTGTATTGGCCTGGCGCGGTGGCTCATGCCTGTAATCCCAGCACTTTGGGAGTCTGAGGCGGGCGGATCACGAGGTCAGGAGATCGAGACCATCCTGGCTAACACGGTGAAACCCCGTCTCTCCTAAATATACAAAAAAATTAGCCAAGCGTGGTGGTGGGCGCCTGTAGTCCCAGCTACTCGGGAGGCTGAGGCAGGAGAATGGCGTGAACCCGGGAGGCAGAGCTTGCAGTGAGCCGAGATGGCACCACTGCACTCCAGCCTGGGCAACAGAGCGAGACTCTGTCTCAAAAAAAATAAAAAGATAAAAATATTTTGTATTAAATATGGAATTTGAATATATGGATATCGTTTTAGATCACCTCATTAACAAGTTAAATTTAGGGCAAGAAATTCTTCCCCTCATGGTTGAGACTGCTTATTTTTACCCAAAACCTTAAATTAAAAATTTGACAAGTAGTGGGTTACAAAGGTAAAGACTAGGTAATAAAGGAACTGAATATGCTAGCAGATTAGTCACAGAAATAAACTTTAAAATATTGCATTACAAAGAGGAAATGCTTATTTAAAGGAAATATAAATTGTACAAGAGGTCAGAAAGCCTCAAGTTTGTAAGTTCACATAAATCTCTGACTCTGCAGTTTAGAGCAGGTGTGCTTAGCTTTAATTAATGCTTTAGCATTCTGGTTCAAATAAAATGTTATCATAGGTTCTTTTTACCCCATGTACATACACTACC
The DNA here is from genome assembly GCF_003255815.1 of Theropithecus gelada. NCBI lineage: Eukaryota > Metazoa > Chordata > Mammalia > Primates > Cercopithecidae > Theropithecus > Theropithecus gelada. Next base: position 24,595,122 of record NC_037674.1, read on the forward strand.
AGGTTTACAGATGGTTTGGGCAGATCAAGAGAAAGGCAGCCACATGCTTAGTCTCTTTTAAGCATGTTTTAACTTTCAGTTTGAAAATTTTATATATAGGAGGAAAGGCAGAAATGAAGGAGAAAGCAAAGTTTCAGACAGAATCCTTCTTTTTAGCTGTCCTGTGTAAGTATACATTAATTAGCCCTTAGTAAGCAATGGCTGGTTGGGAGGGAAAGGGGGCTTACATATTATTATTATTTTTTGAGAAGAGAAGAAGCAAGGGACAGGAAGTCCATATGTAAAATGTGTTTCCCCTGGTACAACTTTTAATCTGATTTGTTTATTTACTCATTTGTTTGTTCATCATTCAACCATTATTTATTTAGTGGCTATTTTGTGCCAGATAATGTTCAAGCCATTGGAGATATAATAGGTATAGTCTCAACTTTCATTGTGCTTATAATCTAAAAGGGAAAAGAGATAAGTAAATAGGCAACTGCAATAGAATATAGTAAGTGGATAAGTAGTTTTCTATGGGAGCAGATATAACCCAGATTTAGAGAGCATAGGACATCTAAATGGAGCCACCGATTCAATGAATTGTGGATATTGATGGCATAACACTGATGACATCAGATAAGCATGTATTGGGTGGAGAGAACATCATGTGGAAATGTCCAGGGTAAAAGCAATCATGGCTTTTTGGAGTAACTAAAAAATGTCTCAGTATGGCTGAAGCATACAGCAATTTGGATAACAGAGCAGGAGATCAGATGCTGGGCCTTGTAAACTTTGTTAAGGAGTTTAGGCATCATCTTCATAGCAGTGGGAAACCATTGCAGGATTTTAGGAAGAGGGTAAGGTGTTCATATCTGTATTTTAGAAAGATCTCCCTGGCTATATTACAAAGTCTGCATTTCAGGGTTTTAGCAGTAGGGAGATGATTTGGTCTAGAGAAGTAGCAATGAGAATGGTTAGAATTAGATGGATTCAAGATCTCAGAATCAGTAGGACTTGATCATTGATTGGGCATGGGAATGGGGAACAGCAAAGACTCAAAGATTATATTGGTGTCTGGCTTGGTATGATTCATTGGAATAAGAGATATGGGGGAAAAATAGGTTTGAGCGGAAGCTGAAATGTTGAGTGTGAGGAATCGTTGGGCATACTGATGGAGTTATTTAGTATTTAGTTATGAAAAAATATGAAGGTCAGGAGGAGATCTGGACTTGAGATGGTGCATTTGAGAATCATTAGTTTATCATCGTTTTTGAAGCCATAGGAGTAGATCAAGATACCTGGTGGTGGAATATAGGCGGAAAGATAAGGAAAACTAGAACAGAGCCCCAAGAAACATGAGCATTTGAGGAATGGGCAGAGTAAGAGATGTCCACTGAAGGGATTGAGAAGTAGTCCAGTAAGTATGAGAGAAACCAGAAAGGTGAGGCAACAGCAAAGACAAAGAAGATAATGTTTCATGAAAGGAGTGGTAGTGTTGTCATATGCTTCTGAGAGGTTACCACAAGTTCTGAGAAGTATCCGTTGACTATCACAACAAAGAAGTTGTACAAAACTTTGGCAAGAGCAGTTTTAGATGGAAATGGGTTGAAGGGTCTATAAGGGGTAAGAAAGTGGTAAAGTTCAGTGGATACAAAAAGTCTGGCGATGCATGGAAAAAAATAATTTGGTATTTGGAGGAGGGTGTGAAGTCAAGGAATTCATTTCACTTTTAATGGGAGGATTGGTGAAACTTAGTTTTTCTATTTTTCTGGTGTTTTGATAATATACATATCTAAGAAACAGGAAGGAAAGAAGATAAAGAGAAACACTTGAACCCTTGGAATTAATTCTGATTGTCTGTTTTCAAAGTCAGAAATAGCAAATACATTTTTTTATCAGAGCTATCTTACTGCAGTGCCTAAGCAAAAAGGGAACAATATGTATATTCTGGCTTTCTCAGCTAGTCTAAGTTGTACTAACAATATTTATATTTTCTAAGGACTGAGCATAATTATTTGGAGAATTATTTTTTTCTGGAGTGAGACAGAATCTTGAATGAAAGGAAGTCTGTAATTTGTTCAGAGTCTTTAATTTAAATGCCATGTGATTTTACTCTTGTAAAAATCATAGAATCTAAGAACTCAAGGGACCTTAGAGATGAGCTAGTTCAAAATGCTCCTTTTACTGATGTATTAGTGTTACCATAGGAAACAAATGACATGTTAGGTATAACTGAAGAGAGTTTAATAAAGAGACTTTTACAGAGGTGTGGGTAAGGTCAAGGGAACTAACTAGGAAGGGTTCTCTTGTGAAGCTGGAAGCCATTATACTTTAGGAGCTGCGGATATAGAGTAATGTTGCCAGAAATGCAGCAAGGCAGAGAAAGAATGACACAGGTGAAAATGGCAATGAGTGGGAATAGTTGAGGGGAATTCTCTATAGAGGTCAGCCTCTTGGGGTAGGGGAAGTGTGAGAATAGAGGGACAGAGGGACAACCAAAAATAACCAGCCTATTTGATAAGGACACTAAGTCCCACAACAGATTGGTGACTAAAGCCTTTCCTATTATTTTATACTCAGTAAACCCCATTCAGTTGCAGACAACAATTACTGCAGATGGGATATGATAAGTAGATGTAGAACTTGTTAATTCATTAATACACTAAATGTTGCATATCTGAAACCAGAGAACAGTATGACTAATCATCTGGAAGCCAGAAATTATGAATCAGAATGTTGCTGGTACAAGAGAGTATGATGTGGTAAAAAATCTATGAAAAAAGAAAATCTAGAGACTTCTGATTTCAAGATGTCAGGATAAGACTTATCTAGTCTTTTTCTGTGTCCCTAAATTAATCTTATTAATCTTCTTTTCTCAAAAATAATTTCCAAACAACAGGGAAAATAAGAAAAGGAAGCACAAGCTTTATCTTCGGTAAACCAAGGAGACATAAATAACCATAAACCACAAAATACAGAGATGGAAAGTGGATAGAGGAATGGTACATGACTTAGCAGAATGGGGAAAGGTCAGAGCCAAGTGCCTGTGGAGGGAGTTGTAGATGAAAAGGCAGCTGACTCATCCCACAGCTCTCTGGCAAGCCTTAGGAAGAAAGCAGGGTAATATGATGGGTGAGGATTTATCTGAAAGCCTTTATGAGGACTATTTAGACCCTAAAAGGCCTCTCTTCACTTGGGACCATTTCCCCCTACTGTTGCAGGAGTCTCTAGAGAAACCACCAGAGATCATTTGTACTTGGGGGCACTGAGCACTGAGAAAGGCAGGACGAGAAAGACTTGAAAACCGGGAGATTAGAGGACTTCTGCATCTGAACAGTGAAATCCTTAGCTTCATTCTTCTAGTCATTACTGGCACACTGGCAACCTCACCACCCTACACTCCAGCAGGAATGTTGGAGGATCCTTCTCAAAGGAAATTGAATCATCCCAGAGATGGTTCATACAGATACGGACATTTGGTGACCCCCTTCTCCAGCTCCTCTATGACCCTGTTAGAAGCCCATTTATAAAGCTTCTAATAAGCTTTTTAGTGACTCACTCTTAAATATGATAGGGCATCAACGGATAGTAAGATTTTGGAAGAAAACCTCCAAAATGAACCAAACAAACAAAAAAACAGAAAACAGGAACCCAGAGGAAACAGAGACAATGCTGAGAGCAGAAGAATGCTTCAAAGACATTATGTCCTCAGAGAGATAAAAGAAAATATTAAGTCCTTAAAAAGTAAGAGTATTACTTTTTTAAAAAAGGAACAAACAATAAGATAGAGTTTTTGCATATTAAAAATGTGACAGCAAGACAAAATTTAGCAAAAAGATTGCAATTGCTGGGCATGGTGGCTCGTGCCTGCAATCTTAGCACTTTGGGAGGCTGAAGCAGGAGGATTACTTGAGCCCAGGAGTTCAATACCAGCCTGGGCAACACAGTGAGACCTTTTCTCAAAAAAAGAGAACAGACTGGAAGAACTCTCTGATATAGTAGGGAATAAAAGAGCTGGACAATAAGAGAGAAAAGCAGGAAAATTTATGGATCAATTCCAGAAATCCATATCCAACTAGCAAGGAAAAACAGAAAAAGCAGTTATTAGAAAATTATTATTATTATAAAAAATAGATATGGGGCCTGTGTTGCCCAAGCTGGTCTCAAACTCCTGATCTCCAGTGATCCTCCCTCATTGGCCTCTCAAAGCTCTGGGATTATAGATGTGAGCCACTGTGTCTGTCCAGAAGATTATTTTTTTCCAAAGTGAAAATGTGAATTCTGATTGGAAGGGCTCACTGGGTGTTTAGTGTAATAAATGTAAAAGGCCAAACCAAAGAATATCATCTGGAAATTCTGAAACTTGAGTGTTTATAGAAAAGACACTAAAAGCTAGTTGACAGAGCAAGAGAAAAGAAGAGAAAGAGATCATAATCAAAGGATCAGGAATGTAAATGAATTTCTCAAAAACAGTATTGGAAGATAAAGGCAGTTGATAAGTGTCTCTAAAATATTAATACATTTTAGTTTAGGATATCTGTTTAAATGAATTAATCAAATGTGAGGATATAGTAAAACATTTTCAACATGTAAAGTGTAAAAGTCTAGAGGATGTAATCCACTAAAACTAGGGAGTAAACCAAGAAAGAAGATTGCATGGGAACTAGGAAATGAGAAATCCAATACAGGAGAGAGGAGTTGGGTATTTATAGAACATAAGGGAAATTCCAACATAACACCCATAATATCCAGCAGCTTAGAAAGCAGTGCAGATTAAAATGAGGAGAGAGAAAAATGGAACTTATAAATCTTATCAGTAAAAAAAAAAAAGCCAAAAACGCTGATAAATCTGATATGTTCAATCATGTGGAAAACAGATTCAGAGTAATTTCACAGAGCTGTTGTAGGATACAACAAAGCTCAGCTAGATAAACAAATCTAAGCAAATGAGGAAATGGGGCAATCATTAAATATAGGAAAAACAAAAAAAGTTTGTAACAGAAATGAAATCAATCATTTTTCAGTATTTGGCTCATAAGTGAACAATAATCTCAGTAATTAACCCACCGAATATGAATTTAAACAAAATTTTGGGCATAACTTTATTGAGAAAAGTGGAGGAGGGTAAAGGAAAGGTGGACATAAGAGAGCTAAAATCCTCACTTACTATAATAGGAAAGCAATAAATAATGTTTAAAATAAAACAACAGGCAATAACATTTACCATTGTTATTTGGAATTGGAAGCAAGAGCAAAGAATCAAAAGTATTTGCCGCTGTACACATTGCATTGGGGATAGGGATGACAGAGTGTGATAGGGCTGCTTTTGTTGTTGTTATAAGCCTTTTACCTGTATTTAATCTTTTAGAAAGTAAAATAAAGGATTGAGAGAAGAAGTGAATAGAATGAAAAATAGTAATGCAAATAGGATGAAAAGTTAGATGACCTGTATGAGCATACCTGGGGGAACCTGGAAGATGAAGAGATGAGAAGGGATTCAATGAGTCAAGGCTAGAGATTGAGAACAGATGAGCTGTTGGAATGTGACCAAATCAACGGTTTAGGGTGAGGCCTGTTGATGGGTTTTGGGTGGAAGAATCCAAGAAAATACAGGCATCTTCCATTTAGTGGCTGTAGTCCATTCCAACAAATCAGATGTTCTGCACAAAATTATTGAGCAGGGGCCTATTTTTTTTTTAAATAGGAAAAAGTATAATGCATTATTCCTCAACTCAAAACCTCTGATTTCCTACAATGTTACAAAAATACAGTAAAACTTTCTTTATATAAGTCACACAGAAGTAGCATGAAAAATGCTTAAACCAATTTTCTTGAATGTTAAACAATTAATATGGTTGTTAACAAGCAGTTACTTTATATAGTAATACCTGTATGTCTGTAGTGACACCTGGTATTTCAGTACTCTGCATACTATTTTGTTAACAATATTGTGTTTAGGTTTTAGGGTGTAAATATGTATTTTTTCCTACATCAACAACTTTCGGAAAGTGTTGTTTTGAGAGATATGAACATTCTATGAAGTTTGGGTATCAAAAATCAAGAAGTCTTTCACCAAGAAAACATTAGTTGCTGAGGTGTTCTACAAGGTATGCCTGTATTTTGTAAGAATGGGATTTGGGTTGCTCTACTGTCCAGTTTCTGTCTGTTCTTGGAGTTGTCCTTGGAGGCCAAGAAGAAAGGACCAAGTACCTCTTAGGAATGTTAGAACAGAAATAGCTGGCCTACTTGGGAAACAGGTTGCAACTCTAAAAGCTAGTCTTGGGTAGTAAGGTATGTTAGACTAGCATCTATCCACAGATTCCTCCTTCTGGTGTGGGGTTGGGAGTAGATTTTGAATTCATGAGGTTGTAATATTCAAGTGATATTCAGAAGATCCACTTTGGAGAATCTGGGAGGTACAGTAGAGAAGTATAGGGTTGAGCTGCATGCCCCATACTGAAGTCTAAGGAAGGAAAAGAAAACCCATATTATCTTGGTTGATGAAGACTGAAATGTCCAGCTGGGAATAGTGGGGTAAGGGAGAATTCTTGTACGTGGGTATCCCTGGCATTTTGTCAAAAACACAATTTACATGATTCTGAGTTACCCAGAATACGAGTTAGACATAAAACCTTCCTTTGAGTTATAGTTCACTGAGGAAGCTGGGGAATCTCTCGGATGGCATCAAGAATCGTGTATTGGGAAGCCCAGAATAACATGTATAATACTGGATTTGTGAGGAGTGCTTTCAAGAGAAGACAGTATAAACTTCCTATTATACCACTTGAAAGCAGTGATTCAGTGGCGTTTGTTGAATACCTACTATATGCCATGCATTGTTCTAGGCACTGGAAATACAACTGTGAATAAAACCAGTGAAGTACCCCTGCTTTCATGGAGTTTCTATACTGGTGGTGGGAGTGATGGTATGAGATAGATCATGAAGAGCTATACAAATAAATATATAATATCAGCTAGGCCATAGTTAAGGGAAATCTTACATTGTATCTAGGGAGTTAGGAGAAGTTCTCTCCAAGGAGAGGACATTTGAACAGAGACCTTAGGGAGTGAGCAGCTGAGAAAGAGTGTCAGAGGGAACAGCAAGTGCAAAAGCCCTAAGGTGAAAGTGAGTTTGTCGTGTCTCAGGAATAAGAGGTCCCTGTGGTTGGGGTGTGGTGAGAGAGAAGTGGGAAGAGGTGGAAGGTGAGTTGAGAGAGTTGGTCAAGGGTGTGTAGCGTCTTCTTTGGCTTTCATTCTAAGTGTAATGGAAAACCTTTGGAGGGCTGTGAGCTGGGGATGGCAAGATGTGATTTACAAGGATTAAGTTCTTTTACCTGGGAGTACTATACCATACCCCTGACAGTGGCAAGAGGGGAAACAATAAGGAAGAAAAGAGAAGAGAAGAGAAAAAAGAAAAGAAGGAAGGAAGACAAATTGTCAATGCCCTTATGGAACTTAAATGCATATAGTGGAATAGTAACAGAAGATTTATTAACTGACCATCTATCTCATACAAAGTGTAAGGTATTTTATATGTAAATGAATAAAGAGGTTGAAATAATGGCTCCTTGGGGAAGTTAAACAGGGACAATTTCAAGTAATTGGTGAGTTCTAAGAAAATGTTAAAGGAAGGAAAGGCTGGAAAAGAAAGCACTGGGAGGGGCCCAAGGGCATTTCAGGCAGAGTGAACCCATAAGTGTATTTTAACAGTTCTCTGAGCCAGACTTATAAATATGTGTCAGCCAAGGCCTAAAAATTCTTATGCAGCCTCATGAAATTCAGTTTAAAAACTTTTTGACTACAGGGATGCTTTCTCGTTGCTTAAGTCCCTGAACAGATTTACTTAATTTCATTTCAGGGGCAAATTAGTTATATAGACATGGGTTGATACTCTTTTCAGGGGAGTGTTTTTGAAGTTTGAAATCCATACTGTACTAGAGCCCTCTAAGGTTCATAAACAGAGTAAGTGGAATGTTCAAAGTTCTGTGCCAAATATGTCCACATTTTCACTTTTCTGAGTTTATAAGTGCTGTTTCCTTGAGAAAGTACAAGACTATATTTTTCTTCACATATAGTGCATTTCAGTGAAACCTTTCTTGGCCTTCAGAATAAGACCTTGTGCCTGAAAAAGAAAGACATGTCTATGTTATAAAATGAAAAGGATCTCACAATTATATAAACTATGATTTGAATGTTTTAATAGTTTGCTACATGGTATAAGAAAAATCAGAAACCAATTTGCACTGTCACTAATTATTATGCTTAGAAGTCCACACAAGGACATTGTTTCAGTTTCCTTAGAATAATGAAACTTCATCCATATAATGGTTAAGGAAAATAGTAGTTTAAAACATTCCAGCCAGATGTTGAGTGCTAATGAACTGCAGCAGTATGGCCTCTGAAAAGATGGTAAATCCAGAATACAATCTTTGAAAAGAATCTCTTAATTAAGTGTTGAACATGGACTGAAGCCATGTGCTCACTGGTACAAAAACCAGGAAGCTATAGTGTTAACTCTGGGTGGCCTGTGTTTAAATGTGTTTTAAGTTTTTAGTTAATAATGTCAATACAAAACCATTCACGTAGTTTTGTCAATTAAAGGAGATCCTCTGGTTATATTCTTTTTTAGGAGTAGGATTGGAGACTGAATCATTTATTTAATGATTTTGAGTAGTTTGGATTCACTTGGGTGATGTGACTAAGCTATTTGATTGCAGATTACAACCCCTGCTTTGCAGACATTGTTTGGGTCACTTCTGGTTTTTTTTCCGTTTCCTTTTCTGGGCTAAATACATGTTTACCTTTAGCATAAACGAAGGCAAACAAGAATAATTAGGGAACAGCAGATTTGAGGATTATGGGTCACTGTTTGCAAGTGGTTTCAAGTGAAACCACTGTTGCTACAAACTGATATGTATGCCTGGCTGTGTTTTGAACTTTTGTTGTGATCCTTAAATCATTATTATTCAGTGACTGTGTTTCAAGGCCTCCAGATTTTGACTTGCAGCCCACAGTAAGCTAAGTATGATACAGTATTTAAAGAATTAACTGGAACAATGCAAGTGATGTTAAGTACTACACATATGTGCATAGCTTTTACCTACTACATCAGTTGTGTGCATTGAAAATAACTTAAAGGTGAAAATACAGGGATAGATAACCCCCCTACCAAATTCAGAAATGTTTCTCATTTATTTTCATGCATTTCTGTTTCACAGAGGTGATGGTAGCCATCTTGGTCAAGAGTTACCCATGCTGACTCCCAGACTAATATTTGGTAGAGTAAGGCAGACAATAAAAGGCTGACTTAACTTTGTCCCTTCTTTGTCCAATTCGCTCTGTATCTTGTGATAACTTCCCCTTGCCTCAGTTTCTGTTTCTAAAATGAGGGTGAGAATAGTTCTTCCTTTAACTTCACAAGGATAACTCTGTTAAACTGGCTTAATACCTGCAGTTCTCTGATCTTCCTGATAGGAGATTTTGATGAAGTTCAGGGAAAGAGTTTAGCAAGAAAATAGGCAAGGTAGGAAAAGAAATTAGTAGTCAGGGAAGTTTTTGTAATTGTATGAAGTCTTGTTGAGTGTATTGGTGGTGTAAAAAGTAAAGTAGAGGTTCCTCTTCAAAGAGACTCTCCTCCCCATCTAATTAGGAATAAATAGTAACTTCTCTTAGAAGCAAAATTTATTCAAAGAGCTGTGCTAACATTCTTAAATATCTGCTAGCTCTAATGAAGAAATCAATGTACATTATGTTCTTTGCTTCCACAGTTTAGCCGAAATATTTGCCCTGGCATGCTTATACTGGTCCAAGCGGGCATTAGGTCATAGCCTGTTCCTCTTCCTTATTTGGAGGTGTTTTTACCTTTCTCAGCATTCCACAAGTTATTTCCTCCTTCCTTTGTTCTTGTCTGCCTGTGCCTCTTTTAAAAAGTTCTAAGTTGCTAGCCAATCAGGACAAATACAGAATGTGAGGTCCCGTTCTAGCCAACGGAAACTGGACGTAGCAGTAGGGTGGACACATCAGGTTATAAATGACTCTGTCTACTTTGTTCGGTGTACTCTTGTGGCAAAACTGCTGGCGAGTGTACCCCTTCTGCAGAAAGTAAAAATGGCCTTGCTGAGGAAATCAAATTTATGTTCAAGTGCTATTTCTTTATGGCACTGGAAAACAAGCATTTCTAACAGTGGTCATGGGAAGAGTAAGGAGCCAAATCATATTGTGTGGAGAAGAAAGTGATTCAAAGAGAAAAGGTTAATAAATGAGACTGGTTAAAGCATGCACTGAGGTATTGGAGACACAAAGATTTGGAGGTTATTACTGCAAAATATGACTTTAAAGTTTTATGTTAGAATTTTCATGAGAGTAAAAGATGTCTTTTTAAAAAAATTACTATTAAGCACCCAGATGTTTTATGCACATCACCTCTAACTTTGTGGTAGTCTTGTAAATAAGTTTTACTACTATTTCAATTTTGTAGAGGAAAATATGAGGCCCAGAGAATTTATATAATGTCACCAAAGACATTATATAAATCACATGTAAGTGGAGTTGTCTGGATTCCAGCTCACATATTTTTGATCCAAAATAGATACTTTTCTACTCAGCCATGCTGCTACTATCACAGACATAGGGAACACCCTGGAGATGAGGTCCAGCCCTAACACTCTGTGATCCTTCTGATGTCCTAAAAGAGAGGGAAGTAAATTATAAATTTTCATGTATATAATTAATGTGAATTGGATTTTTAAAATAAATAGACAGATTTTATACTTTGTCAAGGTAATAACGATTTTTTTTTGAAATCCTACTATATCTAAAGCAAAGGGTTGAATTCTCAGGATATAGGAAACCCTAGGTATAGTTTTTGGGCCTTAGACATTTATAATTTCAGTAGGGAGATTAGATTAGAATAAAAATGGAAATGTCATGCAAAAGTAGCATATACAAATTCTTCCAAAGAATATGAAAACAAAGAACACTTCCCAACTTGTATTATGAAGACAGTAAAACCTTGCTGCCAAACCAAATGTGATACCTTGATACCAAATCTGACAAGGACATCACAAGAAAAGAGAATTACACGTCAATCTCTCTCATGACATTGGATGCAAAACATTCTGAACAAAGTGTTCACAAATTTAATCTGGTAGTATGATAGGCTAATACATCGTGGCCAAGATGAGTTTATTCTAAGAATTTAAGGTTGGTTTATCATTTAAAAATCAATCAGTGTTATTTACCATATTAACAATAAAACGTGTCATCTTGATATATAAAGGAAAGAATTTGATAAGATTTAACATGCTCACCATCATAGCCAGCTAATTTTTTGTATTTTTAGTAGAGACAGAGTTTCACCATATTGGCCAGGCTGGTCTCAAACTCCTGACCTCAAGTGATCCACCCGCCTCTGCCTCCCAAAGTGCTGGGATTACAGGCGTGAGGCACCACACCTGGCCAATATATACATATATATAAAAATTTGCTGGGTGTTTTACAAAAAGGGGAAACATATGTATATATTACATTGGATAGAGTATTTGTGGAAGGATTCATTAAAAATCTTTAACAGTGGTTGATCCTAGGGTTGAAGAAAGTCTTGCTATTTTTTATGTTTAGGAAGTATAGGACATAGAGAAAAACATATAAAGCATAAAAATAAAGCTCAAAAATTAGCGAGTGTGGTGGCGGGCGCCTGTAATCCCAGCTATCAGGAGGCTGAGGCAGGAGAATTGCTTGATGAGGCAGAGGTTGCAGTGAGCCGAGATCACGCCATTGCACTCCAGTTTGGGTGACAGAGTAAGACTTCGTCTCAAAAAAAAAAAAAAAATACACACACACACACAAAATTTTCCCCCTTGCTTTGCTTTTTCACTTAAAACCATAAATATGGGAATCATTCCATGTCAGCACATCTACATATACTGAATTCTCTTTAATGGCTGCCTTGTTTTCTAATATATGGTCATACTATAATGCCCAATTATAGATTTTGGTGTGATGGCAATGTTCTAAAATTGGCCCGATTACTGGATATTTCAGTTATTTCCAGGGTTTTGTATAACATCAGTTTTAATACTTAATAATATTTCTTTATAAGGATATGCTATAATTTATTTAACTAGACCTGTATAATGGAAATGTAGGTGTTTTTCAAGTTTCCACTATTATAAAGAAGGCTCTGATGAAATTCTTGTGGGCAATGATTTTCATACTTGTTCACTTTTTTTTTCTTAGCATAAATCCCAGAACATAAAGTTATTGGGTTAAAAGATGATAATTTTAACTTTTGAAATACACTGCCCAATCTAGAAAGATTTTACCAGCAATGCAACAACATTGCATGAGAGGATCTATTTCCCCACTACTAAAGTTCTATCAATCTTTCTAATCTTTCCTGATCTGAAATATGTTGTTGTGGCCATTTCTGTAATTATTAGATAGTTTAATTAGATAGTTTAGATGTTTAATCTTTTCCATGTCTTTTATTGATCACTTGCTTTTTTTGATTTGGCTGTATATCAACTCAACTCATTTTCTCCTGGAGTATTTATCAATCATCTTACTACTTTATAAGAACTCTTTATATGCTAACCATTCATCTATTATATGCTGCAGGTATTTATCCCTACTCAAACTAATTTTCTGTTTGATTTCTTTTAAACTAACAATTGTGAAGCAAAAGTCGCTTTAGTCATATTTAATCACATATAGCATAGGATCATTGTATGTGCATTCAATTTTATCTTCCTTGAGTTGAAAATACACCACAATCTCTCATTTCATTTTGAAGTACTTGGACACAGGGAGCCTTATAGACTCAGGGATTTTATTTAGGATCTCTCAGGAGTAAGCCACCTTCTCCACTAAATGGATCCCAGGGCTCTCTTGTCTACTACATGTGTGACCTTTTATCTTTAGAAGCTTACTCAGAGGAACCAAAACTGTGACTGATTTGTATTGTAAGCAGGAATATTTTTTCTTTTCTTTTTTTTTTTATAGTGAAAGCAAGTTTATTAAGAAAGTAAAGGAATGAAAGAATCACTACTCCACAGAGCAGCCAGCAGGAATATGTTTTCCAATAGCATTTGTGCAGTAAGAGATACACTTTTGAATCATGAATAATGTAAATTAGCATCTGTTTAGCACTTGGAAAGTTTCAAAGAACTGTACCATCATCCATATGGTAGGCCATTTAACTCTGTTAAGTGAGGTATGACTTCCAAGTTCTTAAACCAGAGCCCTGCCTCTCAGAGACTCCCTGAAGCCTAGCTATAGGAGTGTTTACTTAGGACTCTAGACTTTATGTTATATCAAAGAGATATGGAAGATTTCACTTTTATAATAATGTTGTCCCCATTTCATCTTTGGACCTTAAAACACCAAGCATCATCATCATCATCATCATCAACAACAACAACATAACAACTATACAGAATTGTTGAGGGGCACAGTCACTGGGTGGATAGGCTTCAGTTCATTCAGCCCTTCTGTATCTTGGGACAGCCACTGGTATTGACAATAGGGATGAATTTTCAAGCTTGAAGGACATATAAATTTGTTAAGAATAAAAGAAGTGCAGTTAGTCTGGCAAATTGTAAATAACCTTAAAACTTTTCTCCCTAAAGAGAGATGATTGTATCACTTTCTTATGAACATCTTTACAATGCCTGACATAAAGGAGGCAAGTAATTGGATAGGATTGAATTAGCGAACTACCTTCATCTGTAAAACAGCCATTTTCCCCTAGTGTTAGTACTATATTTGGATGAATTAAAGAAAATCATAAAATGAATACTTCTCTCCAAAGAAAGCAGTATCTTTTCCTAGTAGGATGCATTGATTTTTACTATGAAAGGTGGGACTTAAAAACAGATTTGGTTTGAATTCTAGCTTTGTTACTCTCCAGGTTTATAATCGAGGGGAAATCTGTTACTGTTTCTGGGTCTCAGTTTCCCCATTAGTAAGATAAGAAAATTTAGACTACTAAATCTTTGAGGCCCCTTTTAGCATTAAGATTCTGTGCTCTAAGAGATGAAGAAATTGTTAAGACTATAATTTTTTGAAGAGTTGGAAAACAATTAAACTTATGTTTATATCTAAATTTTCTAATGGATTTTTCAAGATTCTTGATCCTAATGACAAGAAAATTGTAATTGGAAACAAAACAAAACAAAACAAAAAAACTGGACAGCTATATCCACATTTTAACAAAACTGGAACACTCTGGATTAGGTACTTGTTATAATGTAATAATGTAACATGACTCTCCTAGTATTGCCCATTAAGAGTTTCATCCCTAGAAAGATACCTGCTGCCTTTCTTTTTATCTTGCTCACATTTATTTTGCTTAATAAACTTAACAATCAGGAATTTATTGGATAAAATAAACCTTATAATCTCAATGTCCACTAGATGGAGATACTGGGGCAAACACTTGAATTGACGACATGTATTTTTACTTCTGAGGTATGCTCTTAGTTTTAATGAAAATAAATGAATAAGTAAAAAAAGGTAAAGAAAAAGAACAAAAAAGTGGGGGTGAGCACTGAGAATGAAACCTAGTCCTCCAGTGGCTCTAACAAAAGCTGCAAATACTGTAAATCATTGTGAAACATTTTGAAGCTGTACTTCATATTTCTTGCAATTATGCTATTAACCTAATTTGCAAATACCCATACCATGAAATGATTGTATTCAATTGATTATCTTTGAAAAATCTAGTAATAACTCATAAGAAAGTATCATTTATCAAATTTGCCTCTTTTTCAAATTCCAGTTTTAGGGTTAGTCTTTATAGATGTAATTTTTATTTTCCCGTTTGAGGACTTTTTCCTATTAAATTTTTAGAAGTTCACTGTCTTAGAAGCACATTGAACAATCTATATGTATTAATACTTTTTCAGGTTGGGAAGCATTTTAGCAAACATATTGTGACTTTCAATTCAGTCATTCTAAGGCCTTTGATGATTTTGAAAATGAGATTGGGGTTCAAATTCTAGGTTATAATGCTAAGGAATGAGACTAGGAAAATAATATATTTATGGAAGATTTTAGTGAAGCCAGTGCCTATATTATTTACTACAGTATAGAATAATCTAGGCATATACAAATAATGTAATAATATTTTATCTATATATTCCTCAAATGAATGACCAAGAAAAAGAAATATTTTACAATTTAATTTTTCCTTGGTTACTAATATATCAAATGCTTTAGAAGTACTATTGGAGATTTAGAATTTAGATGAATGGATATAACTTCTTGATTTTAAAACTAGTAGAATTGGTAAGGGATCAGGAGACAGGAAAGCAACTTGGCCTCATCGTAAAGACTGAAACATGGAATTAAAAGGAGATTATTTTAGTTCAGCAATCCATGGGATGTTATGGTGGGAAAAGCATGGCCTCTGGAGTCAACCAGACCTTAGACTCCTGGCTTAGTTCCTCAAGGGTTGTGTGAACTTGATGACATTTCTTAAGCTCTCTGAACCTGTTTCTTTGTCGGTAAAATTGGAATAATGTTTACTCAGTAATGTTGCAAGGATTAATGTGCATAAAGTACAGGGCCTAACTTATAATAAGTTGTAATGATCATTATTATTATCATCACATTATAACAATAATGATAATAATAGTATTAACAATTTATAATTCGCATTTTGAATGGCATGAACCTGGGAGGCGGAACTTGCTTTCAATCTCAGCTTTTCAGTGAGCCAAGATTGCGCCACTGCATTCCAGCCTGGGCGACAGAGCGAGACTCCGTTTCAACAACAACAACAAAAAAACAATTTATAATTCTCATTTCAGCTATTGAAAGGTAGATTTTTCTCTGCAGGTGAGGAATTCTTGGTCACTGAAAATGATTAAACTAGTTTCACCTGATGCTTTTTTGTTTTCCTTCTAACCCTGAAATCCAGGGTACCATGAACTGCAAATTGATTAGCATAGTAAAAAGAACTTTACTTTTCATTTCTTTATTAAACAATGTTTATTGGAGCAGGCACTGTTCTAGAATTAAGGTGGAGTGGGAAGGTAGACAAAGAGCTTATATTTTGAATGGGGGAGACGTATATAAGAGAAAAGTAAATAGGCAAGATAATTTCACATAGAGTTAGTTTATGTAAGGAAAATGAAGCCTAGTAATGATGGAGAATGACTTCAGGAAAGGCTACTTCAAGTTATAAGCACAAAGAAAGTAAGAAAAATTTGGAAGAGAAAATATCACCAACGAAAACAGTAACCAATTATTGGTAAAACTGAGTATTGTGCATCGCTAAAAACATGAGAATGTAGGAAATGACATTTAAGTGAATATTAAACATTTAACTATTAGTTATTTTGAAATTTTCTTCACTGATAATGTCCACCTGGCTGGTTTTCAAAGTTTTCCTGTTAAGGGGACTGGTAATACTCCTTGGATGTAGTCTTCTCGATTCTCCTGACCCAGTGCCATCTTGTTGGTACGCAGCCATGGTAAGTGGAGTACTCCAAGGCCCTGGTGGTGGTGGGCTTCTCCCTTCTTTGTGTGGGATATCTGAGGTTAGTGAAAGTAGAGTCAATGGGAATGGCAGCCTCAAGGGCAGCCTTCTTTGGGTAAGGATCTTCTAGTGGATTTCCAAACTTTGCCTTGTCATGTTTCCTTTCCAGTTTTCCTGGGAGTTCCACTTGGAGCTGAACACTGGGGACAAAAATATCATTTCCCTTGCCCAGCCTGGGGAATCAAACATGGTCATTATTAGATTATAGCATTAACATCCAGGGAAAGAAACAAAATTAGAGAGAAGAAATTATGCCTATTGTGTATGCCAATCAAATTATTACTTAGTATTTTAAAGATCTGACTTGCTATTATAAAATACTGGATTGTGAAGCTACTTTTCTGGAGCTGGCCTGAGAAAGTTCCGCCTCTTTGACACTTGTTACAGTTAGGCATGTAGATACTGCCAGTTGCCTTGAGTTACTTTTTATGATCAAATCTTATTCTATAGTCCAGTGTGTAAAATTTATGCTTTTTAAAAACCCTTCTCTCAGGACTTCGTCATTTTTCTCTATTGTAATTTCACTGTTATACGGCAAGAGACCCCACTATAAATGACTAAAAAGGGTTAACATAAAAGCCGGAGTTCCTATTGTTTTTCTTGTTAATTTTCTTAAAAATAAATCTTTTAAAGAATAAATCTTTCATAGCAGAAAGGATTTGTTGTCCAGGTGTCCAAATGGTAAAACTGGCATTTGCCAATGTTTCCTTTCACATGTGTAGACTATTCACACAGTCAGATTGGCAATCAGACATGGTAAAATAATTTACCTTGGGAAAGTCTTTATCTGCAATTAAGCTATTTCCCATGGAACATTATAACTTCTTGGAGCAATAGTGGAAGCAGGAGTAGGATCCCCTTTTGTTTCATTTTGTTATAAAGGACAGGGAAAGTTTATACAATTCATACTTTAGGAACCCAGGTTGTGCTGTTTACACCCAGGTGCCCTGCTTTGTATCAATACCAGTCTGGACTTACTAAGGACAGCATAGGAGATTGGCCTTGTTTGGTATCACTTTGAAATGATAGTTTTTTTTTTTTGAGACGGAATTTCGCTCTTGTCGCCCATGCTGGAGTGCAATGGCATAGTCTCGCCTCACTGTAACCTCCACTTCCTGGGTTCAAGCAATTCTCCTGCCTCAGCCACTAGAGTAGCTGGAATTACAGGCATGCACCATGACGCCTGGCTAATTTTTGTAGTTTTAGTGGAGATGGGGTTTCACCATGTTGGTCAGGCTGGTCTCGAAGTTCTCACCTCAGGTGATCCACCCACCTTGGCCTCCCAAAGTGCTGGGATTACAGGCATGAGCCGCCAGGCCTAGCCCTCAAATGATAGATTTTAATGAGTGCCACTCAGATTACTCTTTGACCAATATGCCGATTTAATTATTTTAAGCATGCAAATGAAATACAATTGTTTCAAAGATCTTGGGTAATATCTCACATAAGGAAACATTCTGGGCTGTTAACCAGTTGTTAATTTTGACAGTGTTTATTTAAATTAAAGGGAAGCAAGACCCTGTGGAATTTATTTATGACCATCAAAGACCACAAATCTCTTATATTTTAAGTAAGTTACAGGGAAAGTAAAATTATTGGTGATGGGTCCTATGGTTACAAAGGTATTCAGAGATTATCTGATTATTTCTTCTTCTGATAAAATTGTGTTATTGCTTTGTAAAATATAAGCAAAAATCTAAGCAATCAGGACTCTTTATGCTGTCAAGACCTTTTCATTGTAATGAAAGTGCTCCTTTTTATTTTTATAATTTAATTTGTACTTATGTTTATTTTCATGACAAAATGTTTTAATTCTCATCAGGTTTTATAAATAATTCTTCAAATAATGTCACTGTGGTTTAAATTTGGTGATAAAGGAAGAAATTTATTGGAAAAATTTAAAAGATGTAGATTTTTTTAGGGATAGTTCACAGAAACCTATGTGTTAATGCAGGATGCTTTTGTATTTAGAAGTTTTCATTGATTTTCTTCAATTATTTGGGATAATATTGTTACCTATTGACAGCAATGTTACATCTCTCTCACACACATGATTAGATATATTGTTAATGTACCACTTAAAATTTTTTTTCCAACTTTTAATTATGAGAAAATTTCAAAAGTATAGAAGAGGCAAGAATAGGCAATGAACATGTATGTCTTTAACATAGATCTGTGGAAATATTTTGCCACATTTGCTTTATCTTTCTACTTTTTTTTCTGAGCCATTTGGGAATTAATTGCAGACAACACCTTGAGTACATCAATATTCATCCCCTCAGAGCAAGGCATTCTTTAACATGCCACACTATCTCATTGGAACATTTAACATTGATATAATATTATTATCTAATATGCAGTTCATATTCAAATTTTCCAATTGTCTCAATAGTAATGTCTTAGAACTTCTTTTTCTTGTTCTTTTTCTTTCTTTTAAATTTTTCAGATTGAGAATTTACTTATTCAAGACAATTGAATACATTCTGGATCAGAAAAATTAAAGAGAAAGGAATTAATTACTACTTACAATAATACTCGGTTTTACCAATAATTGGATTTAATTAATATCATCTTTGCATTTAGTTTTTTTTTTTTTCATTTTTTTTTTAGTTTATTTTAGAACAGGTCCCCAACATTTTTTGTCTTTTATGACACTGACGATTTTGAAGAGTCCAGGCCAAATGTTTTTGTTCACATTTCCTGAATTTGGATTTGTCAGACTGTTGCCTTATTATTAGATTGAGACTAAGGTTTTTTTCCCCCGAGAATACTGTATAGGTGATGGATGTCCTTCCTGGTGAATTGCATCACATGGTTTCTGTTTCTCCAATTGTACTTAACATTATTTAATACACAGAGATAGGTAAAGATCTGCTGCCTATCAAAATAATGCCATAGTTTAGGTATGTCATATGAATTTCCTTTTATAAAGGCAGAGTTTTTGTTAATAAAAGTTCTTATAAAAGTGTATTAAAAGTGATGATAGAGACTATAACATAGTCTTCTATTACGTTTTAATAAATATAATAATGCATATTTATCAAATGAGTGAAAAATACCGATGACTTAAAAATCACAAATTCTCAACTTTGTCAACGAATTTCAATTCTTCATTATTGCACTGCTATTTAAGTCTGTTCACGTTCTTCATTGTTTTGTTTAGGAATAACTTGGAATAAACTAGGAATAACTTGGAATAAACTGTTTGAAATGTCTAACATAAAAATAACCAAAGCAGATGTAATTTTAAACTGCCACTGTGTATATAGGGTTACATTATTTCACTTGCAGTCACTTAGGGTTTGTATATATCACATTTCAGTATAATGACATGGGCAGGCTCCAAAGAAAATACCAGGCAACGCGAATTTGGTTTGACTAACAAATATTTACATGTCTTTGTGTCTGTAATTATTGTAATCTTTTAAGGGGTTTATGCTACACAGGCTTAATTCTCTGGAGCTCTGTGTTAGATTAAAAGAGGCTGATCAGTAGTATAGATAACTGTAAAAATGATACTGTAGCCCGTCTAGATAAATTGGTATAAGCCAGAGCTTCTGCAGGGAACAGGTGGACTTAAGAGAGCCCTGACATGGGCAGATAGCTGCCTTTCATGTGCATGCTTTCTTATGTGTTTTAGCCTTTTGTTTCTTTCTGGATGGGTGGTGGTGATGGAACCATCATTTGATTGTTATTTGATTTTTTCAGGTTTCTCTAGTCATGTAGTTGGCACAATAGAAGAAAGAAAAGATAAACAGTGCAGTCCTTTCCTCATCTATAGGAGGCAGACAGATCGTTGTATTGCTAGTACTGAACCATTCACGTATATTTGCTTACTCAGTACCATCCATGTCAATTTGCAAGCTTTAGCCAGATGTAATTGTTTAAATAGATTATCCCCTGTTGCCCCCTTGATTAAAGCTCCTTGGCCTGTAAGATGTCAATATCCTATTAACTTTTAACTTCACTATAGCACTTCTCACTTTGTATTGCAAAGATGTTTCCCTCTAGACCATCATGGGGTTTTCAAGCATAGAGACTATTTATTTTTTAAATGTTTGGATCTCCATAGACTCAAATCACAACTGATTTAGATCAGGCAGTATGGTGCCTAACTGAATTAATTAAAAAAATGTAATCTAATTTGTAACATGATAATTTCCTAGTGATGACATAAATAATTATTTGAGTTTTAACTTGAGATTCTATCAATTTTACAATTTGGTTTAATCCAGAGGATTTATTCATTTATCCACATTTACTGAGGAGTTATTATGCTTCAGGCAGGGTTGATCCACTGGTCTCTCTCCTGCCTCTCTTATGGCTGATGTCTATTCTGATTTGTTGGTGTCTCTACCATACTAGCTGATGACTGTCATTCTTAGTTTTAGGCATTTGTGCTAGGTGCTGGGTTCCCCCTAGTTGCTAATAGGCTTTGTCTGTTACATACAGAAATAAATCCCATAAATTTAAGCATGTGAATTAGTAAAGCTGTCATAGTAACAGTACTAGTAAAGACTGTTCCTCTTGGATGTCACACTTGAACTTGCTGAATTTTTTCACCTGCCTCTTACATTCTCAGGTGAAGGAGTTATCACACAGGGAGGTGGTAAAGGAACAACAGAGGCAAGAAAATGGGATGCACTTCTATAATACATAATTGGCTAGCCAAAATGGAAATGTTTCTAAAGGCACGAATATCTCTTGATGCATGTGGAAAACTCCCTTTTATCCCTAATTATGTTCTTTAGTGTAAAGAATAGGCATTACATAGCTATTATAACTAGTAAAGTTAGAGTTTTTGTTTATCAGAAATTTAAGATCAATTAAATATTTTCTAATTACAGTGTCATAGTTAAAAATTATAAATATTGACTGAATGCAATGGCAGTGAGAATACAGTTTTCAAGTGTGAGTTTTAGCACTGAGGGCTGGTTCATGAGCTGGGTGTTCCCAAAGCCATGGGTAGAAGTGGGAAATACAGCAGAACATCTTAAATGGGTGAAACTATATTTCTTAATAACCCTAGGTTTTTCCTGATCTCATTAGAAATGATTATATGTTCCTTAAAATTTTTTTAGCTGTAAACGCAATATATTCTATTGTATAAGATTAGGGGTTATTTTATTTAATTTTAATTATAATTATAATTAATAAAATAAAATTTTATTTAATTAGAAATTAAAATTATCCATAATCTTATACAACCAAATATTGGACTCACGGTCACCTTAAGTATTTTGAGGAAAATAAAATCTTTGTATCTTCAAATATTACAACTCAAAGAGACTACATTTAGCTCATATATTGATTCAATTAACAGTTTTTAATAACATCTATTTTGTGTCAGGCACTATTCTTGGCACTGGGGTAGAGCAATTACTAAAATGCAGTGTCTGCTCTCATGGAGCTTACATTTAAGTGGGGAAAGAAGGGTGATAGAAAATAAATAAGTGAAAAGATAACCTAAAGTGATAAAAGCCTTGAAGAAAAAGCAGGGTTTGAGATGGAGAGTGGCAGGGGGTATTAGTATATTTTAAGGAAGTGAGGGAAGGTCTGTCTGATGAGGTAACATTTGAGCAGAGATTTTAGGATAAGAGCATTCCAGACTGAAAGAATGGTAGATATAAAGATCCTGAAGTGGTGGGATGTTGATGTACTAACTATATGTATGCTAGGCTTTTAAAATCCTAACAGTGACACAATGAAGTAGGTAATTATTATAATTTGTATTTTGCAGAGGAGGAAACCTACATGCTTTAACTGCTGTGCTATACACCCACGTGATGTAATAGAGCAGAGAGTTAAAGTATGAAACTCAGATCCCAGGATGCCAGGAAAAGTTCCCCAGAGGAGCTGCTCCTTGAATTTAGTTGTAGTGAAAGAGCAAGTAGAAAATGAGAAGGGTTTAGAATTCCGGTCTGTTTTCTCCTGTCACTATATCCCCAGAAGCACATTTATTTGGAAGCACATATATATATACTAAAAATTGATAAGCTATAGAGAAGACGATCATAGACCTCAGGGAAGATAAAGTGAGTAGTTCCATTTTTTTTTAACTGAATGGAACAAAGTGTTTAACATTGTTTGAATGTTTGAATATTCTTTGGGCTTCTGTGAAGATAAAATATTCCAAAAACACATGTAAGTTTTTAAGATTCTTGCTAGCAAGGAAAAATAGCCCACTCAAGCCAATTTCATTAAAAAAGGAATGTTTGCTTTAAGTATGTGTCCTAAAATGCAAAGGAGGGTATGTCAGTTAGCTTTTGCTGTGTAACAGATTTTTTCAAAATATAGTGGCTTAAGACAACCACCACTTGGACTGGGTTCAGCTTGACAATAATTCTATCTATTTTGACTGGACTCATTAAGACATCTGATCTCAGCTGCTGGTCAGGTTGACAGTTGTGCTTCTGGATTGGCTGGCTGTCAGCCGACATGATAGGAGGACTTGGGCCACATGTCTGTCATCCTCCAGGCTAGTCCAGGCTTATCTAAATGGAGATCTCCAGCTTCCAGGAGCAGGTAGAGGGCAAACTCCAATGTACAAGTGCTTTTCAAGTTTCTGTTTATGTCTCATATGCCTCTATCAAAATTGAGCAAAGCAAGTTTTATCACAGATCTCATGAGTGGAGAAACAGATTTCATCTTTTGATGGGAGGAGCTACAAAGTCACATTGCTAGGGAATGGAAACAGAGAGGGGAAGAATTTGTGGTCATTTTGCAGTCTAATATAATGGAGCTGGGTTTCAGGAATGCACAGAAACCAGAAACCTAAGTGTTGTTAAGACTGCCTCTCTCACTTGTCTTGCTCCCTGTTTTGCTTGTCTGTTTCATTCTTCTTAATCTTCAGACCAGCTTCATCTACTTCTCTGGTCTCCATTTTAGAAAATATGGCTGCTGACAGCTTCTGTGATCATATGAGATAGACATAGATCACTTAAAACTGACTCTTTCCCCATTGGGAAGATTTTTCTGAAGAAGGAACTCTAGAAGGGAATCTGGTTAGTGTCTTCAGTCAGGTACCCACTCCTGGATCTATGAACTGTGATAAAGCATTTTGTTGGGTGGATGGGAGATTGGGGGGATTACAGTGTGTGAATCTGGCAATTATGAGTTATATTGTTATAACCTTGTGGCATTAATAGTTGGAGGTAGAGTGCTAAGAAGGAGAAAAAAGAGTTCAGTGTCCCCAGAAAAGTGTAGAGATGGGAAGAGGGTGGCTAGACATCTCACATGGGTCCATTACGGTGAGTTTTATAACTATTGTATTAATTTCAGGGGATTGAGAGTAGTGGCTGGGACCTTGGAGGAACAACAGATGATGAACTAAAAACCAGTATGGAAGGGAGGAACTTGAGCAAAGTAAAGGGGTAAAGGGTGTTAAAGAAAAAAATATTCAATGATACTTGTTAAAGTATGGCAAAGCAGGCTTTCTTAAGGACCATTGTGACGAGATTTTGCAATGGGAGAGAGAAGTTGGGCTCAACTCTGAATATAGCATGGCCAAGTGGGAAGTTATAGCCAAAGAGCAGGGTGGGAGCCAGTGAATGGGAAATTAAACAGCAGGAGTAATGAGGATTCCAGCTAACCTGACCTAAAAGGATTCTTGCTTAATGCAGGCCAAGCTGATCAGTCATTACCTGGGGGATGGTGGAAGATGAGGAACCTGATCAGATACCAAGGGTGATCAGATATTGAGGGTGGGGTGTTCTCACTAACCTGATTTAGCAGGGTGAACAGATAGGCCTAGTAGCTGGTTCAGGAGCATGACTAAAGTTTGGTGAAGCAAAGAATCTTTGTCAAGGTCTTCTGTCTCCAGAGTCTCAGTCCAATGGGGAATCCCTTCAATAGTGGCAGCAGTGTTTCTAGTAACAGACTGGGAAACCTGTTTGGGAATGTCTTGGATGGTTTTATCACTTAAACCCTTTTTCTTCTACACATAATGCCATTTCTGTGATAACATGTTATTTCTGTTTTAGTGGAATTTTCTAGTTCTTTATTTCCTCCTTTTCATGTTGGTCATATTATAGATGTTTTGATAGTTATTGGCACATTTTTCTTGAATAAATCAGAAAAATGGAAAGAAGTAAAATTACCTCTTTCATATTTTTATCAAAGAAGAAAGTTGGAAAGTATTGACTATAATGAATTTTCTGGATTTTTTTGTTCTGTGTCTCAGCACATAAACATATAAAGAAGAATGAGATAGATTTTTCTATTATAAAACTATAAATGTAGAGAAGAAAGTGACATTTCACTTTCCAAGATGTGCCAATGTCATGTAATGACTGCATAGTTCCAGGGTTTTAATTTGGTGCATATTCATTTATTAGGGGAAGATTTTTGTCTCTGAATATGGTGGGTTAGCAGGGAAGTGGGGAGTTGACATTGTATATTCATTTGTTCATTCATTCATTTAGTCAGCATTCATTTATCAACACACAGTTTAGGCATTAGAGATACAAGGTGAACAGAATGCCTCCTCCCCTCATGGAGCTTAGACTAATGGAGGAAGACTAATATTAAACAAACATACACAAATATCTATACACAGATTGTGATAAATGTTATGAAGGAAACAGATTATGAGAGAGAACAGGGAGAACCCAATTTAAATGGGGAAGGGAGGTTTTAGGAAAGGCTTTGTGGTGTCAGTTGAGATGTAGAAGCTGAGTTGCAGGTGCAAGCCAAAAATTACTCATTTTTTAAAGTCACTATGTCGTATGTCAGTGTAAAATGCAGAGTGTTCTAGAGTGCTTTGCAGAGCCAAAACTTCAGCTATAGAAATAAGTAATATATCCTCTGAAATACGTGGATAGAAAGAATCATGAAGTGAAGAGAGAAAGTGAGCAGAGCTGCAGTCTGAGGCACAGGTGGTGTAAGGACAGTGGCTGATGTTGCGGGCTGCTGTTTGGTCCAGTGGCAATGAGCCCATTATCCACCTGGCAAGGCAGCCAGCCAGGGTTCTATCCTTACTGGTATATCTTGAAATGACAATCTTCTTTTTCTCCCCTTCTTCTACTGTCTCTCTTTAGACAATGTTAGCATCTTTTGTTCCATGGATTGGCAGTGTATAAAATGGATTTATTTTCTAGCAAATTACCTTACCAATTGGGTACATCTCCTGGTCTAGGTTAGTTTTTGTTCCATTAGAAATTACTTCCCTATCCTTTGAGCCCTTCTACCAATAGTGTGCTAAACTAAATGACATTTTTATATTTACATCCAAGATAGTGATTATGCAACATCATCTGCAATATTGTTTCTATTTTTAACTAAGTCTTCTGTTAAGCATAGTATTTATAACATTTATAATTTGGGAGAGTATCAGGAGTAACTGTACATAGGTACTCAAGGAATGAAAATCTAGAGAAAGAGATTACAATCATTTACTTTTCAAAGGATAAGTTTTTTAGGTCAGTTTTTTGCCTTATGGATTAGACTGTACTTGGGCTGTGATTTGTAATTAGATTGTTCATGAACGTTACTGGTTGTCAGCACTTCTTTTGGTTCTCCCATGGCATGTAGCTTAGACCTGCAAATATATATTTAAAAAGTGCTATACAAGAGATCAAATGAATCTGCCCCTGAGGTATTCTTCCATACGGTATATTGTGCAGTGCAAGGTGAGGGTCCTGGTAGATTGCATGGAGGGTGAAGGTGAGCTCTTGTGGTAGCCTCAGCTTAGCATAGGCCTCACAAACACCGTTTTGAGTAGAGTTGTGCCCAAGAATCCACATGTTGGAAGACAGGACAAAATGGAAATTCTCTACTGTTTCATGAAGTTTTCCTTTTACTTCCCTCTCCTATTTTGCAAAGAGTAAGGAATTTAACCCTTTTGTTTCAGCATTTCTACATTCATTTTCATCTTTTGTAGAACAGAATATTTATACATTTTTAAAATTTGGAGGAGGACAAGGAAGTGTAGTTTCCCTAGGAACTAAAGTTAAGAGACTGCTGTCTCTGAACCCCAGAACTCAGGAGCCCTCTCCCTATGTGAATTTTTATTCCAGTCACCTCCCAACTTGAGATATTAATAGGAAATCATTTTCTAGCCTCTGTTACCATAGTGATCTCACTGCTTCACAAATTAGCCCTTCTCATTCTTGGACCACTCTAGTCATTGGAAAGATTTTCCTTCTATTTAATCAAACTCTACCCTTTCTACCTATGTGTCCCCAATTGTCTCCTTTTGATATTAGAATCCTTTGAAGTTTGAAGGAACTGCTTGTGGGTCCTCTTACTCTTTCTGTAAGCCACACATCCAGTGTTGTTTCAACTATTCCTCATGGAATATGGCTACTGGACCTCCTCACCATTCTTACTCCCCCTTCTTAGAGTGTACTCTTGTTTATCATCGCTACCTTAACATAACTATTCCTCCCGTCTGCTATGTCTCAATTTTTTATTCTACTTGTACCAAGTGCCTACTTTCTTTAGGTTTAAAGTGTCTAGGAATTATACAACCCAAAATATTCAATGAGGTTAATAAATTAGAAGTAGAAAACTAGGACAAAAGAAAGGAGAATAAAAACATACCAACTGTTAATTACTTAATGTAGTTGTTTTGTTTAATCTTACTGAGATTCCTGGAGGCCAAGGTAAAAAGGGCAATATTAAGTTATAGAGGTCTCATGATCAGAATAGAGGAATCATTCCAGTTCTTCAGAAGAGGCAGTATTTTCCCTGGGGGTGCTAAATTCCGAAATGCATTTCCCACATGGGTTCTTTAGAGCACATAAAATATAATGAAAATCACCTCTGCAATGTCTGAAAACAAATGCAAAAGTGGTGTTCACATGACTGTTTCTTATAATGACCTTCAGTAGATGCTCTGAGCATAACATTTGAGCACAATGCAGTAAAATCAATTTATTTCATGTAACAACTTTTGGAACACCCTCATCATTTCCTGACCCTAAAGATGCTTCCCACTACATGTCAAAGTGTTTGCGAATTAGCTACTGTATACATAAAACCCTTTCCCCAAGGCAAATATGTACACTGAGTTACGTATTTGGTTGATTCAGATGATGATTCGTAGAGGTTCTTTCTTTCTCTTTGGTTTGTGTCTATATCTGTATGATCAGATCCATATTAGGAAAATTAGCAAGTATTCTCATAGTTATTATTATGCTAGGGAAAGAAATAATAACTAGTCATCGAATGCCCGTCTCTTCTTTCTTTCTCTAGGACAGTCCAGGTTGGTTTACCACTAGAAATCCTGCAGTTAGGACCTCAAGGGTGAGACAGGACTGTTCTGCTCACAACACAGTATGAGGAACCCTTCCTCCAGGGAATAGGAGGTTCCTCTATCCATGGGAAGGAACGTGCAATTCCAGGACACGTTTGCCAAACCACAGAGATTGTAAGCCTGCTGCCCATCCATTATTATCATTATTTAGCATTTTTAGAAGGTCAGAGCCAAAATAAGTACTCTGCCAGCCAAAGGAGCGACACCAGCCTTTACCACAGGCATTGGAGGCCCCGTTGGTATTTAGTAGCAGTGACTCGGGTCCTATTATTGTCTGATTCCATCAGGCTGGCCAGGCTCCTGCCTCCTGTTGGCTTTCCCCAACAACTGTTTTTTTAGGCAGTTTTTTCCTCCCCTCATCTCCTCTTCCCAGTAGTAGTTATTTGGTATGTGTTTGCTGACTGTTCCCTCCAACTCCCACCCTGTGTTTTTTAAGAATTTAAATAGTGGAACAGATTCAGTCAATTGTGCTAGTGAGAGATAAGTATGGAGGGAAGGCTTTGGGGGCTCCTGAATTTTGGGTTCCTGGTCTACTCCCGAAACCTTTCCCTGAGAGATAAAGTATAGTATTATGCTTAAAAGCATAGAACCAAGACTCTGAGCTCAAATTCTGGCTTTGCCATTTACTAGCTGAATGATCTTGGGCAGTTTACTCAACCTCTCTATGCTTCAGTTTCTTCATTATAAAATAGATTTGAAACTCCCTCCGTCACAGATGTGAAACTAGATAGAACACAAAAAGTGCTTAGAACAATGTCTGAGGCATTGTGTTAGCTGGCATTACTATTATCGGGCTATAGAAATCATACCAAGATATTAGCCTTATACTGAGATCACTCTGGGTTGCGAAACAATGAAGAACATTGGGGTCTTTGGGAGGCAAGTATTTGGGAATTGTGTTTGGAGATGGATAATGGCAAAGCCCTCCAAGCCTCAGACCATCCAGCAAGGTACACGTTTTTTAACTTGAGGAGAAAATGGAGGAACATTGTGATGAATCAGAAATGTCTGCTTCCTATAACTTATAGTCAACTTCATTGTTCATTCTAATG
Source organism: Theropithecus gelada (assembly GCF_003255815.1). Classification (NCBI taxonomy): domain Eukaryota; kingdom Metazoa; phylum Chordata; class Mammalia; order Primates; family Cercopithecidae; genus Theropithecus; species Theropithecus gelada. Next base: position 24,623,956 of record NC_037674.1, read on the forward strand.
AAAAGGAGTTTCAGTCCAGATATGCATAAATGGTGCTCCATTGGCTCACCAGGGCCCAATTTTGGGCACAGCCTCTGTTTCGTGAAGGAGAATGACAAGGTAGCTTGGTGGACTTTGGAGCCAGGCCTTTCTGGCTTTGAATCTTATCTTAGGTCAGTTTATTGACCTTTTTGAGTCTCAATTTCCTTCTCTATGAAATAGAGAAGTTACAATTCTATAAAACTTTATAATTCTTTTTCTGGGTTGTTTTGTAAATTAAATAAGATGTACAAAATACCCTACACAGTGTCTAGCCTTAGAAGACATTTGGTATTTATCAGCTTTCTTCACTTTTTTATTAATATTATTTCCCAATTTGTTTAATTTATCAAGAAAGTCTTATCATGTAGGAAATAATTTAAAGAGCTGTTTCAGATCTCATGTGCATGCAGATCACCTGGGGATCTTGTTAAGCTGCAGATTCTGATTCAGTAGGTCTGGGATGGAGCATGAGATTGTGCACGTTTAACCTGTTCCCGGTGACACCAATGCTGTGTGTGAAGACTGCACTTGGAGTAGCAGAGTATACTGTACTCTTTTCTCCCTTTGCATCTCATTATTACCTTTTAGATTCATGTTAATATTTTAACAGTTTTACCACACACATTTGCACATCCAGAATCATCATCTGGAGAAACATCCAAGTTTGTACAATGTTAGGTACTAATAAGATTCCTCCTCATCCAGTACAGGCCGTGATGGTTGAGGTCTAGAAGAAACCTATCATAGACATTTCCAGGATTCCCATGGGCCTAGGATCCCAAAGTGTTTGAATAAAATACTTTGCTCCAGCCTCATTGTTGAAGGCCCCTTCTTAGAATCTGGGTCCCTCTGTGACTTGGATTGCAGGTCAGTTAGGTTAAGGAAGTGGTCTTTGTCTTTCTCTTGTCGACGAGTCTGGAGGGAGCCACTGGAAGACTGTGTTTCTGCCCTCACTGAGCACCTGAGATATTTTTAGAGCCACATGTCCCAACTACTAGCTTTCTCCAGGTTCATTAGATCATGTTCTCTCCAGGGTACACAGATAGGAGAGTGTACTTTTGTTCTTTTGTGATACACACTTTCTGAGCCCATTGAGCTTTTATAGGAACATACGATATCCAGTCCTAAGAACTAAAAACAAGCTATGTGTGAAAAAGCGTGAGTGCTTAATGCAAACTGTGTGGTGTTTCTACATTTTCGCAGGTTTCTTAGAAACCTCCTCACTGTTGTTTTTTTCTAGTTTCTGCTTGTTTTGATATTTAAACTCCTTCCTTTCTTTCCTGTATTATTTACAGGAACTTTTCAGCCTGAGCCATCAGGGTCATTTGCATCTGCTATGCCCATTTTGGGAATTGGCTGTCTTTGTCCTCAGGCAACTTTTCTTGAAGTAAAAAATGGAAAAGTTACTAATTCCTTTGCGTTACATCTCTTTGAGTTAGAGATGTGAAGAAGAAATAATAGCCTCCTTCTTGAAAAAAAAAATATTAAAACAGGCTTTTTTCTTTTTCTTTTTTTCTTTTCCTTACAAAGTGTCTATAAGTTAGAGCTTGGTCATCAGCCATGTTTCAAAACAAAGCAAGTCTGCTTCAGTCTCTTTAGAGTTATCTTGGTGCCATTTCATGGAGAATTTCCTCTGTCCTGGCTGGGCTCTACCTAATATGTTTGCCAACTTGGGGAAGAATTTGAAAATAGCCCCAGGTAAGAACCCAGAAATTTTGAAAGTTAGGGTGGAGAAAGATTATAGGGGGAGAAAATAGAGAAAATATTTGAGGTAAAGTCAGGGGAGCCATTAATGTTTTTACCTTGTCTAGATGAAACAGTCAGGGCTGTAACAGAAAACAGATGGCACACTCAATACGAAAGGACAGTTTATTTCACTGGGACTGTTTACAAAGATGTTGGTTTAGGGGACACCCAGGACTAGTTGTAGCTGTGCTGTTACTGCCCTCGGGCCTGAAGGTACACTCGAGACCTGACTTCACTCTCCCTCCCTTCCCCATTTCCTGCCAGAGTCCTCTGTTAGAAGAACCTAATGGGAAGCAGAGAGCACTGGAGCCTGTTGATGCACAATTATGCATTGCTTAACAATGGAGTTATGGACTGAGAAATGCGCTGTTAGGTGATTTAGTCATTGTGTCAACATCACAGAGTGTACTAACACAAACCTAGATGGTGTAGCCCACTACACACCTAGTCTATATGGTACAGCTTATTGCTTCTAGGCTATAGAACCAGTGCAGCGTATTACTGTACTGAATACTATAGGCAGTTGCAACACAATGGTAAGTATTTGTGTATCTAAACATAAAAAAGGTAAAAGTGTGGTTTAAAAGAAAAAAATGGTACAGTTATATTGGGCATTTATCATGAATGGAGCTTGCAGGACTGGCAGTTGCTCTGGGTGAGTCTGTGAGTGGTGAGTGAATGTGAAGGCCCAGGACATGACTGTACACTACTGTAGACTTTATCAACACTGTACACGTAGGCTACACTAAATTTAAACAAAAATGTTTTCCTTCAGTAATAAACTAACCTTAGCTTGCTGTAACTTTCTTACTTTATAAACTTAAAAAAAAAACTTTCTGACTCTTGTAATAACACTTAGCTTAAAACATAAACACATTGTATAACTGTACAAAATGTTTCTTTATATCCTTATTCTATGAACTCTTTTCTATTTTAAAAAATTTTAATTTTTTTAACTTTTTAAACTTGTAGTTTTTTTGTTAAAAACTAAAACAGAGTCAGGGTCATCAATATCACTGTGTTCCACCTCCACATCTTTCCTACTGGAAGGTCTTCAGGGGCAATAACATGCATGGAGCCATCATCTCCTGTGATAACAGTGCCTTCTTCTGGCATACCTCCCAAAGACCTGTCTTGAGACTGTTTTACAGTTAACTTTTTTTTTTTTTAATAAGTAGGAGTATGCTCTATCATAATGATAAAAAGTATAATAAATATGTACACCAGTAGCATAGCCATTTATTACCATTATCAAGTGTTATGTACTGTGCATAATCATATGTAGTACACTTTTATATGACTGGCAGTGCAGTAGGTTTGTTTACGTCAACATTACCACAGATGTAATGTGATGTTACAACTGCTCTGAGCTATGGTGTCACTAGGTGATAGGAATTGTTCAGCTCCATTTTACTCTTAGGAGACCACTCCAAAATGTTTTTGTGCAGCACATGACTGTAGTTCATCCTGGGCAACCTTCTGGGATAGCAGGATGAAGACAAGTGGACAGATCTGGAGAGGCAACCAGAAGCTGTCTGGCACTCTAGGTTTACATTTTCTTTTGGAAAACTTGTTCACCTAAAGACACTATCAATATTGTGTGCTCCTTGAGGGCAGACACTGGCTTATTCACTTATCTGTTAGGTCACTATTTAAATGATTGTTGAATGAATGAATGGGTCTGTTTTTTCCTTCCTTTCTCTTGACTTACACTTATGGCAGCCGACTATAACAGTGTAATTTTGTCTTGGTTAGAGCCTCGTGTTCTGAATAGTTAGGCTTCCCTTAGGCATGGTTACCTAACTCAGAGAAATATTCCTTCCAGTGTAATTCAACTTTTAACAGTCTCATTAGTAAAACTGCTAAACAAAAACAGGTCACTGTATTAATATCTTGAGTCTTTTTGTATCCTTATTGTTTTTTTTTGGTGGATATCCAGGTTTAGCGAAGCATAACATTCATAAATATTTAGCCCTTCTCAGTTCTAATCAGTTAGATTTCATTAGATTCTCTATTAAATTGAACCCTGTTATTTCATTTCTCCTCTTACGTGGAGTTCTGGTGGTGTGCAGATGGACAAACTGTTTAATTTAGGAAGCCCACAAGCCTTTTGTTTCCTTCCCAGGCTGCTTCAAGAGAACCACACAAAGGACTAAAGTAGCTTTGTTAACTATCTTCAGTAGCTTTAAAAGATCTGTAAATAATGTCAGGTTTCTTCTAACTGTCCAGAGGGCAGAAGTCTGAATAGATACAAGCCTATTGGTTATACACTTTGGAAAAGTTTCCCATGCAGTCAAATTGTCTTCCGTAATGATTCTCAGTCATTAGGATTTTGAAGGAAGGGATGGAGAGCAGAATGTTTTAGGGGCATTCAGATTCTTTAAATTCTATCTCCCTGAACACTTGAAAAATGGTCTTATATTCTCTAGTAATTATAACTTGTCTTTACGTTTGGCTTGGGACTTAGCTGCTTTCTTGTGTAAATCAGATGATTCCTTATTCGTCACGTAAAGATAACAACAACTGTGTAGTACTTTAGAGCACTATGAGGTGCTTTTATTTGAAGTTTTAAACTTTAGTTTCTTGGATCATTACAATAATACTATGGCTAGGGAGGTGGGTATTTTTCTCCTTATTACGGATAGGAGGTGATATATGGTGGTGGTTAAGATTATGGGTGCTGGAGTCAGATGATTTGAGTTTGAATTATATCTTTAATAATTACTAGCCTAGTCTCAACTAATAAACCCACTCAGTTTCCTAATCTGTAAACCGCAGAGACCTAGTTTATAGGTGTATTAGTCTGTTATCACACTGCTATGAAGAAATACTTGACTGAGTAATTTATAAAGGAAAGAGATGTAATTGACTGACAGTTCCACATTACTGGGGCAGCCTCAGGAAATTTACGATCATGGCAGAAGGCAAAAGAGAAGCAGGTGCTTTCTTCACAGGGCAGCAGGGCGGAGTGAGTGCAAGCAGGGGAAATGCCAGACACTTATAAAATCATCAGATCTCCTGAGACTCACTCACTCTCATGAGAACAGCATGGGGGAAACCAACCCTGTGATCCAATTACCTCCACCTGGTCCTGCCCTTGACACGTGGGGATTATGGGGATTACAATTCAAGATGAACTTTTGGGTGGGGGCACAGCCAAACCATATCAATAGGGTTGTGTGAGAAATAAATAATTCAGGCAAAGCAATTAGAACACTACCTAGCACATAATAAATGCTCAATAAACCTTAACTACTAAAACCATTAGCATTGTTAATAGAATATGAATAAATGGAAAAAATAATTACTAAGCATAAACTTCTCAAACTTCTCGATGTTATGGTTTTTTCCTCTTAAGAGGGAGGATACTTAAATTTTGGTGAATCTCATTTGTCTTTTCATATCCCTTTGAGGTAGTGAAAAATAGATTGCAAATAGATTGCATCATCTCCATTGTGCAGGGAGTAGTTGAAGTCCAGTGAGAAAAGAATACAGGCTTTGGAGTCAGACAGATGAGGTTCAAATCCTGGCTCTTCCATTTCTGGTTATGTATCTCTAAACTCCATTTTTTTCATCTCTATAATGGGGATAAGCAGAACATTGTTTGGAGGTTTGAAGGAGATAATGCTTACAAAAGAATTATTGCAAGGTACTGAGTATACTTACCACATACTGTCACTCAGTAAATGTGGCTGTTATTGCTGTTGAGGGGAGGGGACTTTTGACACTGGCCCAGGGTCACAGTTAGATGGGCACCCAGGTTCCATCATCTCTTACGTAATGATGAATGTACTGCTTCATCTGGGTATGTTGTTTCTCTACATTTTAAATCCAAGTGTTTTGATCTTTTGGTTACTAATTTATTTTTAATGTACATATTATGGACACTGGCTCTGTGTGTCAGCAGGCCGTGAACAATGCCTATTGCATCAAAATCCTAAGTTTACCTCATGTCACAAGACAAAGGTAATGTTAGTGAATCCACATGACCAACAAGGAATGTGACACTTGCAGAATCTGTCAGATGGTGTTTGGGCAACTATTCTCAGAAATTGAAAGCAGCAGGTGTTTACTAATATTTACTATGTGTTTGGCATTATGTGAAGTAAGGGACACAAAAGAAACACCGTACTGTATTCATCTCTCACAACAAACAGATGTGATAGAAACGTGAAACAAGGAACAATAATAACACTGTGATTCAGCTCATATTAAGTGGGCTCTGGTCTAGGTCCTGCATGGACTCTCACAGACATGTAGATAAAAAGACAGGTAGCTCCACACTTAAAGCATATTCAATACATGATAATAGAGTTATTAACAGGGAGTGCTGAGGAGGAGGTATGTGGTATGTGTGCATTTGGGTGGTGGTGCAGGTTCCACAGCAAGGTGCTGCTTGAATTGTTGACTACTTGGGAATGCTGGGTAGGGGGGTATTGAGTGAAGAGAATAGAAAATCATATTGTAAAGACAATGGGATATGAAAAAGCCTGGGTGGTAAAGAACAGCATTTGTTTAGTATCCCTCATGGCTGCAGCTAGGGTTTACAGGAGGAGTGGTGGGAGAGCAGGCTGGAGAAGTGCACTAGGGTTAAGTCATTAGAGACCTTGTGTACCATGCTGAGGACTATGAGCATTAAGGTGTTGACAACCAAGCAGGCAAGAGATGATTATATCAGTGTTTCAGAATAATTATTCTAGAAACATCATATAGTAAAACAGAAATAAGGGCCTGAATAAAGTCTTACAAGAAAGAAAAACTGAATTGATGAATGAATGAATAGTAGTGTATTAGGTGATACTAACTATAAATGTTTTAGGAGTTTAGAAAAAGGGGACACCATGATGGGAATAATATTTGAAGAAGACTCCATAATGAAGAAAGTTTTTTTGTTTTTTTAGAAGGGGTCTCACTCTGTCATCAGGCTGGAGTGCAGTGGTGCAATCTCCGCTCACTGCAACCTCTGCCGCCCAGGTTCAAGCGATTCTCCTGCCTCAGCCTCCTGAGTAGCTGGGACTACAGGTGTGCGCCACCACGCCCACCTAATTTTTATATTTTTAGTAGAGACAGGGTTTCACCATGTTGGCCAGGATGGTCTTGATCTCTTGACCTTGTGATCCACCAGCCTCGGCCTCCCAAAGTGCTGGGATTACAAGTATAAGCCACAGTGCCCAGCCATGAAGAAAGATTTGAGTGGTCAGCCCAGGGATTTATCTATAGTACCTAGCCAATAAACTGGATATTGAACAAAAGTGCAATTTATACAGGAGAGAAGACAGGAAGTAATACCAAGTTGCATAACGTGTGGAATGGTCGAAGAGACAAATCTAACTGGATAAGAAGGGTAAATGATACAATTTCATGTGCATGATGGTCCCAGATTTTGGAAGCCTTCGAAATGCCTGGTTGAGGAGTTTAGATTTATTTCTTAATCAATAAGAAACCATTAAAGATTATTAAACAGATGTTTCAAGATTTTCAGTTTGGGTTAGAACTGTGTGCATCTATTGGGTCTCTTCATCTTGGTGGGAGGAAGATGAGTCTGATGAGATGACACCAGTTCTGATTCTTACATTTAATGGAAATGCTAGAGAGACTTCCTTACTTTTGGGCAGGAAAATACAGTTTAATGACCCCACTTTGGTTATGGGTAGACTGTGGAATAGTTCACTGTTGGGAGACAAAGGAAGCTGAGGCAAAAATGAATGATTGCCCATATGAGATCTTCAGTGATAACAGTCTAGGGAAGGATAGAGTAAATAGAAAGATGGTAGAAACTGCTTGCTCTGTGGAGACTTTTAGGGATGACAAAAAAAATAGTGTGCACAGTCAGTATCTTACTTCATACCCATAGCCGACATTGTTAATTGATTTTGTTATGTTTTCCTATAGTCTGGAGCCCTTTTTAATGCAGTGCTCCAGGCAGGCTACTATTAGTTGATCAGAGTTGGTACTGAAATTCAAACCTATTTGTCATGGCTGTAGTAAGAAATGAATGAGAAATGGGTTATGACTACTCACAGTACAAATCAGTTTTTACCTTTCCAGGTGGAACTTGCAGAAATCTGTGCCAAGAGTGAGCGTTACATTGGTACTGAAGGAGGAGGCATGGACCAGTCTATATCATTTCTTGCAGAAGAAGGAACTGTAGGTAGCATTCCAAATAGGAACCATTTGGAAATTCCTAGTGGAAAAATTTACATGGAGAGGAAGGCCCTGAGAGCCCCAGGATGCTTGGTTACGGACAGCCTCCTATATTAGGCTCTATTGTAGGATATTATTTCCCAGCTGCTTGTAACTCAAGGCTGCCACCAGTTAACCTACTCTATTTCATGTTGATTGCCTTTCTCTTACGCTTCCAGAATGATACCTCAGGTCTGTTTTTCTCATGTGTCTAGCTTTTTCCCTTCTATTTTTCTTCATTGTTAAGATGAGCTTTCTCAATTCCCTAGTTATTGGAACCTCATTTCCCGCTCCTGTCCTAAATCACTTCATCTCATGGCATTTTTATAATCTCATGTTGGTTTTAAACCCAAATCATAGTTCTCTTACCGCATATATTCATAGTCCCTCTTTTTATAATTTACCCTTTGGTATCATTTTTCTTTGTCAACATTTTTGGGGCTTCAGTGGTGGGAAAAAGAATGTTGACAGTAAGCCAGGAATGAATTCCTTAGCTGGATACCACTTCCCCTTGGCTATCAACTCCTTTAGGCAGAGCAGAGGTTTGAGTTGTTGCCCATAAGCTGCTCATTTCCAAAATAGAGCAAACATTTCTTTAAAACATTTTCTTAGTTTTTCATCAGATTCCTACAGGCTTGGCTATTTTCCAAGAACACCTGGATTCCTTCTTATTAAGAATATTTGTTATTGATTCCCCTAAGCCAAAGACATGAGGCATGAGGAAATTTGTTTTAATACTAAGAAAATACTTTGGGTGTTTTGGATGAGACTCAACAGGCAGACATGAGGGCCAGAGTCCTGATACTAATGTAAGTTAGCTATAAAATCTGAACACAGTCCAAGTTCTTTGGGCTTACAAAACACTTTACCATCTGACCCCTGCTTTACCCCTCTATCCTAACCTCTTACCACTTCTCACCCCTCAAACTGTAAGCCCCAGACCAAATTTCCATGCCCGTAGCGCCATTAACATCCCATGTTGTTTTTTGCTCCAGGACTTGCCTAAGTTCTTCCCTCTTCTTGACATGCTTTTTGAGGAAAGAAACCCTCTGTCTGCCCTACTTTTGCTCATCTTTTAGGACTCAGTTTAGATTTCTCTTTTCAACTGAGTGGAGCCTACACTAGGCTGTATCTGATCGGATGCTTCAGCTTTGTGTCCATAGAGCATCTGTGCTTTGCTACCATTGTAACACAGCTTGGAAATGTATTTGTCTGTCTACTAGACTGTCTTTCCCACTTGACTGTAGGCTCTATGAGAGGAGTGGCAGTGTCTTTCTTGTTCATTGTATTTCCAGTGTCTAGTATAGCACCTGGAGGTCAATAAGTAATATTTGAATGAATGAATGCATTTTTGAGAAAATGCTTTGTTAAGATAAATAAATACATAAACACTTGAACATTTTCTGCATTCTAATAAACTATATTTCTCCTTTCATTTTTCTTCTAACAGGCCAAGTTGATAGAATTTAGTCCCCTGAGGACAACTGATGTAAAACTCCCAAGTGGAGCAGTGTTTGTGATTGCCAACAGTTGTGTGGAGATGAATAAGGCAGCAACTTCTCAGTTCAATATCAGGGTGATGGAGTGTCGGCTGGCTGCGAAGGTATGAACTTGGCAAGCTAGCGAAACTTGAAGTAAGGTTTTTCTTGTCTTTATTTTCATTGTTCTCTATTACTTTATCTCTTTCCCCAAATTTTCGGTCAACATTCTGACTGCAGCAACATTCCAACTGAAGGTCTTTGGGTACAGAGAAATCCGATTTCTAACTCAGAAGACAGATGAACCAGTTGACTCTTCTGGGGTGGCACTGGGAAGAAAAGGGCAGCTTATATATGTGAAGCAGAGTTATGGGTTAGGTCTATGGGTGGAGAAAGACAATTGATGGGAATGACCACAGCTGGTCTTGTTTCCCCAACAAAAGTGATGGCAACCTCACCCCTTCTGGTCCTCTAAGATGCAGTTTTTGTATTGGGTTATCATTCGTCACTCCAAAAATACAGGATTGGTGCAGTCCCCCCACACCCAGTACCCAGGAAGATTTTTCCATGTCTACTAGGGAAACACAAACCAGCAGGGAGTCTTGGAAGTCTCTCTTTAGAAAACCCCCACAGTTAAACCTTAAATCTATTTAGGTAGTTTTCATTGGGTAGCTATTGTAGTTCTAGCAGCATGAAGATATACAAAGGGGCATAGGACATGGGACTAGAGAGAGTGGGCAGTAGAGTTGAGTTCAAGTTGAGGGATTATGAAACAGGAAATGGTTAATATGTGATCACATAGTAAGTAATCCAGTGATCCAAAAAGTGACACAGGAATTGAATGTTATAAATAATCCAGAATAGCTCATAATATGACTAGAAAGTTGGAGAGAGGACTGAGGCTGGAGGCTAGGAAGTGGATTCTGGGTCAGGAGCTCCACTGTGTTTTCTTCCACGCTTGCTTTGATCTCCTGATGGATACTGATAGATATCACCTAAGACTTACGATTACCAACCTTTACCAGGTCCTAAATACAGCCTGAAATCTATTTTCTCCGTAGTAATAATTTCAGACCTTCTTTACTTCTCTCAAACACCCATTACTTGATTCAGCCTAACTTCGAAAAGTGATCTTCTCCCATATTTCATGTTGGAAATAGATGTGGTCACATAGACTTTGGCTTCCTGCCATCATATCTGCATGTCTCTCTATATCTGCATCTCCTGTCAAAGCCAGCCCTTCCGTGTGTGGCTGCAGGGAACTCACTCCATCTTTAGCCTGTTCCTCACCTCTATTTCTCTACTAAATCCTTTCTATCAGACTCTATCTATTCTAGCATTTTGTATTAGAAAAGTCTACCCTAAGCCTCACAACTCTGTCCATCTACTATTTCTATTTCTACTTTTTCATTCTCTTCACAGCTAAACTTCTCAAAAATTGCTTTATATGTGTTATCTTTACTCCTCTACCTCCCTCTTATTCCTTAATTTACTAAAATCTCACTTCTGCCTTCTCCATAATATTGAATTTACTCTTTCTTAGGCCACCAAAGATTTTTTCATTGGTAAATCCAGTGGACCCTTTTCAGTCTTCATCTTATTTCTCATTGTTATTTCTTACCTTTCAACAGAGTTAACCAGTCTTTCCCTCTTGAAACATTCTCTTCCTTTGGTTTCCAGTATACTTCACTTCCGTTTTTTCCCCCTTATATTTTTGTTGCTATTTCTTTTGGGTTTTAGCCATTCCCCCCACTGACCTGCCCTGGGCAGGGATGAAGGGATGGCAGGAATTCACTCCTCCTCCCACAGATGTTTAAATTCAGTATTCTTCAAGGCCTTGGCCTTGGTCTTCTTCTTTCTAGTGGTCTTTCTTCTGTTGGTCTCATGCCCTCAGCTTCAACTTCCATCTCTATGATGATGACTTCCTAATAAACATCTTCAACTAAGGCTTTCTTGGCTGAGCTCCAAACCTCTATATCCAATGCCTTATTGACCATCTTTACTTGAATGAATCATAGACCTCTCAAACTGATCATGTTGAAATTGAACTCAATCTTTCCCATACCTTATATTTTTCCATGGGTCTCATCATCAGTTATTGACTATCACATTAGCCTTCTCACTGTTCCTTAAATTCATGCTCATCTCTTTCCCAATCATTCTTTAAATAACAACATGACAGTTTAGAAATTTAAATCTAAACAATTTAAATTCCCCTGCTTCACACCTTTCAAAAGCTTCCTATTTCGTTGGAGTAAAGTAAAAAGTCCATATCACCACCTGGAGAGCCACCATATCTGAGACCTGTGCACCTCATCCTCTTCATCTCTTAGCATCACCTGCTTTCCTTACACTCCAGCCATGAGACTCATTCTCATTTCAGAGACTTTGCACTTGCCCAGGACATTCTTCCTTCAGCCCTCTTTGAAGTCTTAGTCTAAATGTCCCTCAAGGAAGCCTTCCCTGACTTGCTTACTCCTGGACTAAGTTAGAGCCCCCTTTATATTTTGAAGCACTTTATTTTTCAGTTATGGCACTTATCACAATCATTTATTTAATGTCTGTCTCTTCTTTCAGATTCAGTTTTACCTGAGAACTGAGGCGGTGTTTGTCTTGTTAACTCTTATATCCCTAATGCTTGATGTGGTGCTTAAGCTGAAGAGACACAGGATAAACATTTGTTGAATAGATGAATGACTACTCCCTGCATCACCTACTCTGTACTTTATTTTGCACAATTTCGCAGTTTTTTACAAGTACCTATTATATGCTCAACACTGGACTAGATCCTGTGGAGGTGTGTAAAGTGTAGTTTTCCCTTGTTACTGACTTAGCACTTCTCCTCTTACTTCTATCCTCTGAGGTTGGGAAATTCAGGAAATTAGAGATATACGGAGCCAGGAAAATAAAGCTTTTTGTTTCTGGAATATTTGGGGGGTATACATTTTTTGAAAAATTATGATTTAAATGTTTTATTTTTTAAATTTACTTATTAAGATAATGTCTAAAAATAATGTAATAGAAGTGCTTTAATGTTGAACTCTTCATAGTATTTGATCAGTGCATATGTGTAGAGAAACAGTGCTGTAAACTTTTTAATATCAAAGGTTTGATGAACTTTTTTTTCTTTTACGACACACTTCCCTTTTCAGGAGATGGAAGAAATTAGTGTCTTATTTGTTTGAGGGCTTAGTCTTGTTGACCTTTCATCTTGAGGTTGATGAGTAAGTGTTGCCTTCCTAAGGAGACCTCAAACATACACAACATTGTTTTCAAAGTTTTATCACGAAATTAGATATCCTCTACCAGATCCATAGGTGAGCTGAAATAAGTATTAGACATGTAAAATCAGTTCATGTTGTGACTACTCTCCCAAAGATACAAGAAGAAAATGACGGATGAAATTGTGGTGCTGAGTCTCTGTTGTGAAAGTTACTGGGATGTGGGAATGTTTTCTGAGAGTTAACTAGAAAAAGGGCATCTCCTTTGGAAGCAGTAGTAGCTGAAGATCTTAATCCACTGCAGAACCTCCTGTTCTTGAGGATGTTTTCTCAGTTTAACTGCATAACCCCATATGCATTTTAGAGGTACTTTGGTCAGCAAAATTGGCATCTGAATTTGGCTTTTTGCTACACACTCCTCCCAATTGACGTAGATAAACACATTGTTTTAAATACTCTGAATTTTTCTCTTTTAAAATGTGGAAGAAAGAAAAATGAAAGACTTTATCAAGATGGAAAATGTTTCTAAATCATGTTGCTGCAAATCACTAAAATCCCAGGTTTCATACAAAAGGGAAATGAAGATAAAACTGCTAATGTGCACTTTACTCAGAGATATTGATATTAGGAATATGCTTTTGCTTAGGAATATAGACTGGAATTCTACTAAGCATATTTTCTTTGCAATATGGTTCTATTCTTCCATTTTTGGCAACATGTGAATGAATATAATTGTTTGAAGATGGTCTCATTAAATAAATAAACTCTCATGTAAAAATATTTTTAAAAAAAGCTTATCTCAGTCTGAACAAACTTTCTGTTTTCCAGCAATAATAATGAAGTGTCAGTTGAAGAATGGCCAGGTCAAGATAGTTTTGAAAATGAGACTGATCAGCTAGGGCTCCACATGGCAAAGTTGTAATGAATAACATTTATTTTTCCTTTCTTCCTATTTTTCTCAGATCCTTTTTGGAAAAAGAGTACTTTTTTTTTTTTTTTAAATCAAGTTAACATAGAGAAGTACACTAAACCAATAAAGACAATTTTTCTTTGTTTTGCCTTAATGCTAGCAATTTCTTCTATTCTCAACTTCTGTCTCACCTTCTTTCTCTGTCTCTATCTCTGTCTCTTTCTCTCTGTCCACCAGCTTTCAAAAGCTAATTGATGCAAATTCATAAAAAATCAGAGCCTTGTAGAGCATTTGACTAAAATTAAAATTTTTTCAAAGCAAACTCAATAGAGATTTATAATTACTACTTGTATAAATGATATTTTAATGAAGCACATTTTTATGATAAAGTAACCAGGGATCCTTAGTATCCCGGCCCGCGGGATCGTCGAAGCAGGCCCTGGAGGAGGGAGTGGGAATTTGGGGGACAAGAGACACGAGAAATGGAGACAAGACAGTGCTCTGATCAAGTCTCGTTTAATGGCGGTAATGCAATGCCTTATATACACTTGGAGGGGAAGGGGTTGGGCCAGAGGCGGAGATGATCTCATCGCGGAGGGTGTGGCTAGGTAGGTATTGGTTTCTCTGGTCGGAGGTCATGTTGCGCCTGCGCTGTCAGTTGGTAATTTTCCTGGGCGCAGGATGGGGCCTGCGCTACAAAGTAACGATTTTCGCCGCGGGCGGGGGAAAAACAGGTGAAGAAAAAACAGGAAGAGCGCCATCTTTTATGAGGTATTGATACAAAAGAGAAACAACAAATCTAGGGAGGAGGTAGAAGGTGGAAAGGAATAGAGCTCGGGCGTTTAATCATTAATTATTATTTGCTATGGCCGGGGCGCGCAGCTCCGGACACCTTAGTAGGTACAAAATTTTTCATATTTTACACATAGTTGGGGCTTAAATGTTTCCAGAAGTGCTTTCCTTATACAGTATCCCTTAGTTATATTGAATAATAAAATGTGTGATGCCCATAATAAGTATTATGGGAAGTCAAGTAGGGAAGAGAAATTATACTGTTGCTTTTTGCATACCCTGAGCTCCTTGTGACAACATGAGAGGCAGTGAAGGAGAGAGTTTCATATGATCCTCTTACACTTCAAGGAAAATTCATAGTGATTCTTTACAGGGCCTGTCTGGTCAGGGTCCATCAGTCATGAGTTTTTAGTTCCTGTCACTTAGTAGTCAGTATGAAACTTATTCTTTGTCTGGTGATAGAATGTGAGGAGAAGTTGGCATAATATGCTCAGGGTTTTGGCAGTTTCCTTGAATTTGAGCAGAGAAAAATTAAATACTCAAGAACGTAGCCAATTTCACTCAGCCAGTTGATTCAATAGTGCATACTCTGCCAAGACTCTAGCATGGAGTATTCAGGCAATGGTGAGTCCAAGCTGCATGGCAGAGGACATACATACTGGGGAATAGGGGTAATGTGTTTAGTGGAACCAGATTGTGGCAGGACCTTCAGTGCTATGCTCAGGCTTACCCAGGCTTGGCTTTGAAAGCAGTGGTTGTTATAGGTATTTTAGAAATATTAATATGGTAGCAGAAGCTTTTGCCTTGGTTGAAGAGAAGTAGGTACTAGAGTATCAGTGAGGATGGGATAAAAAGGGAGAGATATGAGAGAAGCTCTGACTGGACCTAGTAAGGGTTGGGTACAGGCTCTCTATGATTCGATTTTTGTTTTCCTTCTGGCGTATACTTCATTACTTTGAGGAAGTTTTCCTTGACTGCCTTCTGGCCTCAGTTAGGTTAAACACTCTTTTATGTGCCCTTACCATGTCATGTATTTTTCTATTATAGCAGTTTATCACAATTAGATGAAGTTCTTTATGTTAAACATAGTTTTAATTTAACCTCTGTCTTTTCTGGTGGACTGTGAGCTGCACGTGGTCAGGAGCCATGTATGCCTTACTCACTGCTGTCTGCCTGGGGCCTGGAAAGTAATAGGCACTCAGTAAACACTCATTGTGAGCAGATGCACATGAATGAAGGAAATGAAGAAAAAGCTTTTAGTCAATAAGGGCTGCAGCTTCAAGACACAATGGTTGGTGAAAAGCATAATGCTGCCATTGATAGGTTTTGAGAAGGTAGGATGGACTAGAAGTTGACCAAAAAGTAGGAGATGATGAGAGTTCTTCATGAATATCTTAACACTTTCTCTACCATACCCTCTTACCAGAAGACCCAGGGAGTCTCAGACCAAGAGCAGAGGGCTTAGTATTTTTGTTTGTGTCTGGGACAACCTGAAAGTGCTAAGGAGTTAATATCCTTGAGAGCCGCCTCAATCAGTGATAACTGGGAGTTATTGGGTAAATACTTTGGCTTTCTTGCCCATGGTAGGACAGGACTGAGCTTTACACATACAGATTCCAGAGGACCTGTGATTTGAAGCTCAGCAGGCCCAGACTCACCTGCCAACATCAGTATACCTCATATTGACTTCTCTTCCTGTCTCACTTTCCATTCCTCTATTAATGTTTCTTAGGATCACCTTCCCCTCAAATTCTTACCCTCAAATTTTTGTCACAGGGCCTGCATCTGAGAGAAACCAACCTAAAACAGAGTTTTAGCACTATTTATCAGTGCCTCTTTCCATGACTGTGGACAAAGCACTTGTTGCCTGCTTTCTTGTCCACAGAGCATGGAACAGAGCTCAGGAACCTCTCAGAAGTGGTATCTGATATGAATACTTAATGTTTGACATGGTGAAAAGAAAATGGTGAATGTGGACAAAGAACTGCCTTCTCTTATTTCCCCGCCCTACTACTGAGTGAGAAAGTTGTGACAAAATAACCCATAGCCCTGACTCATAGCCTTGCTTCACAAATGTGAAGGAGGTCAGTCACCTGGGCCACAAGTGCCTTCACGAAGCTCTGTCTTTGAGCAACAATGATCTTATCCACCCATTTCCTTCATCCAAAAGTCATCTTTCTGTTTTCCAAGCCAAATTTCAAAGGGCTTAAGAGGCTTTTCTATTTGACTCCCTCAATGTAGCATAATTCAATAGCTCATGGGCTGTGCAGCTGTCATTGGGGGCATATGGTAGATTTCATCCTTAATTGAAATACACACCAAATTGGTTGTGTGGATTCTCCAGCTGAGGGCTCACTGGACAACTCATGTCACAGTAAAGTGGGATATTGCTGGAGTGAATGTGAACTGCCTTAATCTGCAGAAGAGCACATCGGGAGGCTGCCTTTGAAAACTGAATCTTGTGGGCTGCAGCCATCTCTTGCAGACTTTCTCCCCACACATCACTGGCCCAGTTTTCTTGGATCAAGTGCCTGGGGCAATGTGACTGGTTCAAGAGAGAATGGGAATGGGAACTTGGAGATCAAAAGCTTCTTAGAAAGAGCCCACTGTCATCTCTTGGGGGCAGTTCTCTGATGTTTTTCTTTTTTTGTTTGGAAGGAACCCATTTATCAAAGTGTTTTTAAATTACTGGAATGTTCACTTCTAGCACAGATCTAGGTTTGTGTTTTGAAATGTGTTTCTAAGACTTGATCAGTGATTTGAACTCATATGGGTAACTTGATATAGTCATCATCCATACCTCATTGAGAATGTGGCCTTGGGGAAGCAAGAAAGAGTTATAAGACCTGGATTCAGTTTCCAACTCTGTTATTAACTAGTTGAGATACTTTGTTTTCTTGTTTTTGTTTTTTTGAGACAGAGTCTTACTTCATCACCCAGGCTGGAGCACAGTGGCCCCATCTCCGCTCACTGCAACCTCTGCCTTCTGGGTTCAAACGATTTTCATTCCTCAGCCTCTTGAGTAGCTGGGATGACAGGCACATGCCACCATGCCCAGCTAATTTTTGTATTTTTAGTAGAGACGAGGTTTCGCCATGTTGGTCAGGCTTGCCTTGAACTCATGTCCTCAAGTGATCTGTCCACCTCAGCCTTCCAAAGCTGGGATTAATGAGGCCACCACACCTGGCCTTGTTAAGTGACTTTGGACAAGTCACTTACTATTATTATTATTTTTGGAGACGGAGTTTGGCTTTTGTTGCCCAGGATGGAGTGCAATGGCACGATCTCAGCAAACTGCAACCTCCGCCTCCCGGGTTCAAGTGTTTCTTCTACCTCAGCCTCCCGAGTAGCTGGGATTACAGGCACGCACCATCATGCTCAGCTAATTTTTGTATTATTAGTAGAGATGGGGTTTCACCATGTTGGCCAGGCTGGTCTTAAACTCCTGACCTCAAGTGATCCACTCACCTTGGCTGCCCAAAGTGCTGGGATTACAGGCTTGAGCCACCACACCCGGCCTACTATTATTTTCTAAATAGAGAAATAATATCTGTCTCACAGGATTGTTGAAGATTATAAGAAATATGGGGCATATTTTAGACTATATCGCACTATTATTTTTGTTAGCTTCATTGCTTATCTCAGTTGGATTGTGGATGTGTTGCCAGAAAGCATCATTGTAGGAGATCATTGACTTCAGCTCTTTTTTTCCATATAAAATAAATATATATTTATTCTTTTGTATTATGTATATCTTTGTAAGTTTTCTCAAATTATTTTTGGAATACATTGGAATATAGAACATGAATGAGTGAATGAAATGAATGAATGAATGAATGAATGAATGAATGGGTCAGTCTGTGGAGCTATCAACCCAGTACTGCTAATGAACTAATGTGCTAAGCAAACAGGTCGGAAGAAGTTTTAGCTCATGTTTTTGTTTTCTTTTTTTTTTTTTAATGACACCATGTTCCATGAAATAATTCAACCAAAAATCATAGTTCTGTTGTTTTGTTTCCCAGTTTGGCCTTAAAATCATTAACTCATTTCAAATATACAAGCCAGGGTTTTAAAAAGAGGATTAAATTAATATAAGAACTTCTGTTATTAACATTCTTCAGAAGTCAGTGGCTGTAACCAGAGTACAATAGTCTTTTGGTAAACCCCGCTTCCTGTCAAAAAGAAAATCATCAACATAATGGAAGAGTAAATCAGATGCACATTTTCTTGAAGACTGATTTCCCCTTCTCTTGTTTCTTTTTGCTGTTTAAACTGCCCCTCTGTCCTCACACCCAGGCCATGAATATTGTAGACCTCAGGATGACAGAAATCTTCCCTGTTTTGATTGCCACCTACTCTGATATTGTTTGGGGAGAATGACAGAAATATATTCTGGATTGGGGTTCCCATGGTGGTTACAGATTTGGTTTGTACTTAACCTTCGCCGTCAGATTGAGGAGATAGCTCAGGATGCAGTTAGAAGCCAAACTCTTTTTCTTGAGGATAGAGGAACATACAACTCTACTACCACCAGTGACCTAATGAAGTGCTTCACATAAGGTCACCAAGGAGGTTTTCATTTCAAATTTATGACTTTACCCCAAATGCCCATATAATGCCATTTTCAAAGAGACATATAGTAAACAGGAAGTACCCTAATTGGACGTACAGTATCCTTTCAGGACCCAGGTCACATGAGATGTAAGTGGTTTTCTCTTGACTTCCTAGGGAGGAATGCAGTAGGCATGAACTGAATAGGGATAAAAGAGTAAAATTATTCAAAGAAATAGCCCGGAGGGAAAGTGGTGACAGGCCAAAAAAAAAAAAACAAACAAACAAAAAAAAAAAACCAGTGAGGGATTAGTTGAGTGTGTGTGCATGTGTGTGTGTGTGTTTCAGGACAAATACTTAACTAGTCAGTGAGTGTCATACAAACATGTTTAATTCCAGGCAGCTGAAGCCAGTATGCATTTCCAAGTAATGGTGGGAAATTTAGAGAGGTTGAATGGAAAACAACAACAACAACAAAAAAAAAAACAGCTTGAAGTTGAATCTGGCTAATTAAAATAGTACATATCAAATTCTGAAATAAAAATTGACCATTATCTCGGTTTGAATTTGCAGCTCCTGGCTAAATACAAAAACTTGCAATGGGACAACGTTCTGCGGCTGGACGAGGTGCAGGCTAAACTAGGGATTAGTCTAGAAGAAATGTTGTTGGTCACAGAAGATGCCCTTCATCCTGAACCCTATAACCCTGAGGAGATCTGTAGGTGTCTGGGAATTAGCCTGGAGGAACTCCGAACCCAAATCCTGAGTCCAAACACTCAAGATGGTGAGTTGGCTGCAGAAAGTAAGATATAGGTTATTCCCTCACTCACAGCTGGGAGGTTTCAACTTCTCCACTGGTTTTACAGCATACTTGAGGGAATTTGGAAACTGTGTTTCAGCAAGCTTAATTATTTAGAATCTTAGCTTCATAAATGTATTCATTCATTCATACATTTTCATTCATTCATTCATCACTATGCTGGGTAGGTAAGGGTGAATGAGACATGATTCCTGTCTTCCAGGGGCTTATAATTCAGTAAGCTTCTCTTTTTTATCTTTTTTCCCTTATCCATTTTTTTCTGGTTGTTATGCTACTTGTATAAAAAATGGACTAGGTTAGAGAACTGCTCTAACTCTGTGAAACAATGCTCAGAACACTATAAAGTGTTCACTTCTTAGGTTGAAACTTGTGGCCCAATTTAGTGTGGAAGCTTATTTCTATTTGTGGTCTGCTTTCAGTTAATTTTATTTTTCTACCAGTAACATCAGAAACTGAGATGAAGGCCAGGTAAATGTTGCAGGCACAGGATGGAGTCTTGGGCTGGCTGTTCCTCTTAGACTAAAGGTTATCTAATGGTGAGAAATCAGTACTGGGGGCAAGGACATCTAGTTAAGATCCAGTTGCCCTTAGTGGAGGGTTATGGGGGATAAGTAGGAGATTAACACAAACATCAGCCTCAGGGCCCCATTTCTGTCTCATTCAGTTCAGTTCTACAACTGATCGTTGAGTTGCTACTGTGGATTTACCCACAAAGTAATTTCTTAAAGGTTTCATATACTGAAAACTTTGGGATGAGATAAGGGAATCATTTGGAAGCAGGGATTGGGTTTTAGCTTCTAACACTGTCGATCCAATTTAATTTGATGAAGCTTGATTGAGTCTTTAGAACCAGTATAAGCAAACTATGGCCTACTGGCCAAATCAGGCCTGCCGTCTGTTTTTATGAAATAAACTTTTACTAGAACATGGCCATGTATTAGCTGTGGCTGCCTTTGCACTATAAGAGTTGAGTAGTTGCAATAGAGATTGAATAGTCCACAAAACCTAAAATATTTAATATCTGGTTCTTTGCAGAAAATGTTTCCTGGCTCTCATTTCAGAAAGGCAGTAGACTAAAGTTTACCTCAGTTTTGCCATGAAAATAGGCATAACAGGTTTATGATGTTAAGATGTTATATAAGATATAAGGTTAAGATGCTTCTCTTATGAGAATAATCTGTATAATGTGCTAAGAATAATGCCTGGTAGTGGAGGTACTAATAGAGTGATGAATGTGGTGATGGAGTTGTATTTGGGTCTAGGGAGACCAGAAAACAAAGAAGACAAAGCCAGCTTAAGGCTGGGTGCAGGGGCTCATGCCTGTAATTCCAGCACTTTGGGAGGCCGAGGTGGGTGGATCACTTGAGGCCAGGAGTTTGAGACCAGCCTGGCCAACATAGTAAAACCCTGTCTCTACCAGAAACACAAAAATAAGCCAGGCATGGTGGCAAGCACCTGTAA
This sequence comes from Theropithecus gelada, assembly GCF_003255815.1. Classification (NCBI taxonomy): domain Eukaryota; kingdom Metazoa; phylum Chordata; class Mammalia; order Primates; family Cercopithecidae; genus Theropithecus; species Theropithecus gelada. Next base: position 24,645,139 of record NC_037674.1, read on the forward strand.
TCCCAGCTACTCAGGTGACTGAGGCATGAGAATTTTTTGAATCCAGGAAACAGAGGTTGCAGTGAGCTGACATTGTGCCACTGCACTCCAGGGTGAGACACTGTCTCAAATAAATAAATAAGTAAATAAATAAGCAAGCCAGCCAGCTTAACTAAGGAGTTAGCAACCAGCCAAAAATTAAATAATAAATAAATATTTCCTAGGTAGGCAAACAGTCAAAAAGAATTCCAGTCTGACCAAACAGTAGATACAGAGGCAGAAAGAAGTGAGAGAAGATTATATGTCCAGAGAACTACAGATAGTTGAGTGTTTCTTGAAAATAATGTACACAGTAGAGAATGATATGGTATCAGGCCAAGGTTGTAGACAGACCCAGATCACCAAAGGGCTTATTAAATAATTGTGTGTGTGTGTGTTGTATAGATAATGTGGGAGGTAATCAATATTTATTGAATGAAGAAGTTGGGTAAGGTATTGGATAGGGAGAGGTTCAGGGGAATAGCCTTTCTCCTTTGACCTAAGATATTGATTTCTTTAACAAATATGTATTGACTTCTGTGGACTGGAAATTGTGCTAGATGCTGGGATGCAAAGATAAGCAGGACACAGTCTCTACTTTATAGCGACTTAGTGTCTAATTGGGGGAGAGTGCCATACAACAATCACAATAAATAATACCTGCTATAATAAAGGTATTTATCAAGAACCCTAAAAGTATGGAGGGAAAAGTGCCTCAGGTCCTGTAGATGGTGGTTCCATTTTGAGCTGCATCCTTAGAGAAGTTATGAATTTCCTAGACTTAGAGAGATGACCAGCCATTCCAGGCAGAGAGTAGAGCTTGAATGAAGACAAAGTAGCACAAGGAGTGGAGTATTGGAGAACATGCACCAAGAGGTATTGTGTGCAGTATGAGTTGGAGGACAAAAAGACTGCGTAAAAGGATGCCAATTAGGGAACTATTGCTCTATACTCTATACTGAATGAGAAGAGCCTGAAGTAGGGTAGATTGCTCAACTGGTAGATTCTTAAGACTGTAAAATGGAATTCAGTTGCATTTGGCAATTGCTGGTATCTAGGAGTGAAGGAAAGAAGAATGGGAAGAAGGAAGGGAAGGAGGGAGAGGAAGAAGGAAGGAAAGGAAGAAGAAAAGAAATATAAGGTAAATAGGTCCAAGGTATGGATAACTGGGAACGTTAGGAAATTATAGTGTCGAAGTGATTTTGGCAGTAAGATGACAAGCTTGTTTCTCTCTCTCTCTCTCTCTCTAGATAGATAGATAGATAGATAGATAGATAGACAGATAGATTATCTATCTATCATTGAATTTGTCTGGTGTGATAGCAAGATATCTAAATAGAGATGTAAAACAGGTAAAGATCCAAATGATATAGTAGTTAGATTTGGGAGTTATTGTTGAAAAGGTAAGAAAATCTTAATAGACATTGAAAATGTTGACTTTCAAATGATCTTAAGAGTCATTTCATGGTGTCACTTAGTTCAGAAGCCTTCAGAGGCTTACCATTACCTAATTGCCTGAACTCTTCTGGTCCTGTCTTAACTACGTTCTGTCCTGTGTCCCTTTGGAGCCCATATGTGCCTGTGTGGACAGTGTTACCTTGGTTGGGCCATTCCACTTACTAATTGGAAGCTTCGTCTTCCCTCTGGGCTTTTAATCCTAAACACCACTGTGCTTTTATAAATGAATTTTCTCCCTTTTCTGAAATGCAGTTTCTACCTGTCTTAAAAGCTTAATGTAAGTCTTAATGTAATTCTTATCTTTTGCTTATACTTCTTAATCCACAACCTATTCTCTTTCTCTGTATCCATCTGCCTGTCTTTCCTTCCCTTCTTTTAGAATTTTTTTGAATAAGTAAATTTCCCAGAATGCTTTAGAAAATACAAAGAGCAATTTGCTTATCATACAACATGTGTTTCTGTCTCTCTGCCTCTCTTTCTATGTATATATTCATAAGCTTTTCCCCCTGAAGAATAATGACTTCACAGTTTTTATTAAAATGAGGCATGCTTCATCTTCTTTTTTTCCAGAACTTTTATTTATTTTCTTTTTCAACTTAATTTTAGGTTCAGGGCATACACATGTAGGTTTCTTACATGTATAAATTGCATGTTTCTGGGGTTTGGTGTACACATGATTTTGTCACCCAGGTAGTGAGCATAGTATCCAAAGGGTAGTTTTTTGACTCTCACTCTCCTCCCACTCACCATCCTCAGTTAGGCCCTGGTGTGTATTTTTCCTCTCTTTGTCACCATATGTACTCAGTGTTTACCTCCTACTTACAATTGAGAACATATGGTATTTTTTCTGTTCCTGCCTTAATTTGCTTAGGATAATGTCCTCCAGCTGTATCCATGTTGCTACATAGGACATTATTTCATTCCTTTTTATGGCAGCATAGTATTCCACAGTGTATTTGCACTAGATTGTCTTTATCCAGTCAACCATTGGGCATCTAGTTTGATTCCATGTCTTTGCTATTGTGAATAGTGCTGCAGTGAATATATAAGTGCTTGTGTCTTTTTTTTTTTTTTTTCTGAAAGAGTCTCACTCTGTTGCCTGGACTGGTATGCAGTGGTGTGATCTTGGCTCACTGCAGCCTCCGCCTCCCTGGTTCAAGAGATTCTCCTGCCTCAGCTTCCTGAGTAGCCGGGATTACAGGCACCCGCCATGACGCCCAGCTAATTTTTTGTATTTTTAGTAAAGACAGGGTTTCACCATGTTGGCCAGACTGGTCTAGAACTCCTGACCTCGTGATTCGCCTGCCTTGGCCTCCCAAAGTGTCGGGATTACAGGCGTGAGCCACCACGCCCGGCCACATGTGTCTTTTGGGTAGAATGATTTATATTCATTTGGGTATATACCCAGTAAAGGGATTGCTGAGTTGAATGGTAGTTCTGTTTTAAGTTCTGTGAGAAATCTCCAAACTGTTTTCCACAATGGCTGAATTAATTTACATTCTCACCAGCAGTGTATAAGCATTCCCTTTTCTTGGCAAACTTGGCAACATCTGTTATTTTATTACTTTAGTAATAGCCATTCTGACTGGTGTGAGATGATATCTCATTATGGTTTTAATTTGCATTTCTGTAATGATTAGTGATGTTGAGCATTTTTTAAATATGCTTGTTGGCCATGTGTATGTCTTCTTTTGAGAAGTATCTGTCCATGTCCTTTGCCCATTTTTTAATGGAGTTATTTGTTTCTTGCTTGTTGATTGGTTTATAATTTTTATAGATTCTGGATATTAGACATTTGTAAGATGCATAGTTTGCAAAAATTTTATCCTATTCTGTAGGTTGTCTGTTTACTCTGTTGACCGTTTCTTTTGCTGTACAGAAGCTCTTTAGTTTAGGTCCCACTTGCCAATTTTTGTTTTTGTTGCAATTGCTTTTGGAGATTTCATCATGAAATCTTTGTCAAGGTCTATGTTCAGAACTGAATATACTGGCTTTTTTTTTTTCTAGGATTTTTATAGTTTTAAGTCTTACATTTAAGTTTTTATCTATCTTGAGTTGATTTTTGTATATGGTAAAAGGAAGGGGTCCAGTTTCCATTTTCTGTGTATGAATAGCCAGTTATCTCAGTACCATTTATTGAATAGGGAGTCATTTCTCCATTGCTTATTTTTGTTGACTTTGTCAAAGATCAGATGGCTGCAGGTGTATAGATTTATTTCTGAGTTTTCTATTCTGTTGCATCAGTCTATGTGTCTGTTGTTTTATGCTGTTTTGGTTACTGTAGCCTTGTAGTATAGTTTAAAGTTGAGTGGTGTAATGGCTCTGTTCTTTTTCCTTAGGATTGCTTTGGCTATTTGGGCCCGTTTTTGATTTGAGTTTTTGAATTTTTTTTCTAATTCTGTGAAAAATGACATTGGTAGTTTGATAGGAAAAGCATTGAATCTGTAAATTGCTTTGGGCAGTATGGCCATTTTGATAATATTGATTCTTCCAACCCATGATCATGGAGTGTTTTCCTGTTTGTTTGTGTTGTCTCTGATTTCTTTCAGCCATGTTTTGTAATTCTTCTTGGAGAGATCTTTCACCTCCTTGGTTAGCTATATTCCTAAGTATTTCATTCTTTTTGTGGCTATTGTGAATGGTATTGTGTTCTTGATTTGGCTCTTAGCTTGGACATTACTGGTGTATGAAAATACTGCTGATTTTTGTACATGGATTTTGTATTCTGAAACTTTACTGAAGTTATTTGTCAGTTCCACAAGCCTTTGGGCAGAGACCATGGGGTTTTCTAGCTATAGTATCATATTGTCAGTGTAGAGAGATAGTTTGACTTCCTATTTTCCTACGTGGATGCCTTTTATTTCTTTCTCTTGCCTGATTGCTGTGGCTAGGACTTCCAATACTATGTTGAATAGGTGAGAATGAGAATCCTTTTTTTGTTCTGGTTCTCAGGGGAATGTCTCTAGCTTTTGCCTGTTCAGTATGATGTTGACTGTGGGTTTGTTATAGATGGCTCTCATTATTTTGAGGTATGTTCCTTTGATGCCCAGTTTGTTGGTAGTTTTTAACATAAGAGTTCTTGAATTTTATTGAAAGTCTTTTTATTTCTATTGAGATGATCATATGGTTTTTGTTTTTAATTCTGTTTATGTGGCAAATCACACTTATTGATTCGCCTATGTTGAACTAACCTTGCATCCAAGGAATGAAGGTGGCTTGATCATGGTGGACTTGCTTTGTGATGTGCTGCTGGATTCAGTTTCCTAGTTTTTGCTGAGTAGTTTTGCATCTATATTCATCAGGGATATTGACCTGAAGTTTTCTTTTTTTGTTGTGTCTTTGCCAGGTTTTGGTATCAGAATCATGCTAGCCTCAAAGAATGAGTTAGGCAGGTGTCTCTCCTCTTCAATTTTTGGAAATAATTCCAGTAGGATTGGTAACAGGTCTTCTTTATATGTTTGGTAGAATTTGACTGTGAATCCATCTGCTCCAGGGGTTTTTCTGGTTGGTAGGTTTTTTATTGCAGATTCAATTTTAGAACTTTTTATTTGTCTGTTCAGGAATTCAGTTTCTTCCTGGTTCAGTCTTGGGAGGTTTTAGGGTCCCAGGAGTTTATCCATTTCTTTTAGGTTTTCCAGTTTGAGTGCACAGAGGTGTCTGCTATAGTGTCTGAGGGTGTTTTGTATTTCTCTGAGGTCAGTGGCAATATCACCTTTGTCATTTCTGATTATGTTTATTTGGATCTTCTCCCTTTTTTCTTTATTAATCTAGGCAGCAGTCTGTCAATCTTATTTATTCATTCAAAGGACTAGTTTTGGTTTTGTTGATCTTTTGTGTGGATTTTTATGTCTCAATTTCATTTGGTTCAGCTCTGATTTTGGTTGTTTACTTTCTTCTGCTAGCTTTGTGGTTGGTTTGCTATTGTTTTCCTAGTTCTTTTAGGTGTGATGTTTGGTTATTAATTTGAGATCTTTTTAATGTTTTGATGTAGGTGTTTAGTGCTATAAACCTTCCTCTTAACACTACGTTAGCTGTGTCTTACAAATTCTGATATATTTTTGTTGTCATTAGTTTTACGGAATTAATTTCATTGCCTTAATATCCTTCTTTACCTAAAAGTTATTCAGGAGCAAGTTGTTTAGTTTTCATGGAATTGTATGGTTTTGAGAAATCTTCTTGGTATTGCATTCTTCTTTGTTGATTTATTTTATTGTGCTGTAGTCTGAGAGCATGATTGTTATGATTTTTTTTTTATTTGTTGAGAATTACTTTATGGCTGGGCATGTGGTCAGTCTTATAATATGTGCCATGTGCAGATGAGAAGAATGTATATTCTGTTGTTGGGTAGGGTATTCTGTAGATATCTGTTAGGTCCATTTGGTCAAGTGCTGAGTTTAAGTCCCTAATATCTTTGTTAGTTTTCTGCCTGGATGATCTGAGTAGGGTGTTAATGTCCCCCACTATTATTGTTTGGTTATCTAAGTCTCTTTGTGGGTCTCTAAGAACTTGGTTTTGTAAATCTGGGTGCTCTAATGTTGGGTGAATATATATTTAGGACAGTTAAGTCATCTTGCTGAATTGAACCCTTTATCATTATGTAATGCCCATTTTTGACCTTTTTGATCATTGTTAGCTTAAAGTCTGTTTTGTCTGAAATAAGAATAGCAACCCCTGCTCTTTTGTCTTCTGTTTGCTTGATAGATCTTTCTCCATCCCTTTACTTCAAGCCTACAGGTGTCATTGCATGTGAGAGGAGTCTCTTGAAGACACCACACAGTTGGTTCTTGCTTCTTGATCCAACTCATCACTCTGTGTCTTTTAAGTGGGGCATTTAGCCTGTTTAAATTCCAAGCTAATATTGACATGTGAGGGTCTGATCTTGTCATCGCTTTGTTAGCTGGTTTTTTGGTAGAATTGATTATATAATTGGCTATGTCCCCACCCAAACCTTATCTTGAATTTTAGTTCCCATAATCCCCACATGTCATGGGAGAGATCCTGGGAGGTAATTGAATCATGGGGCCAGTTATCCCCATGCTGCTGTTTTCATGATTGTAAGTGAGTTCTCTTGAGAACTGATGGTTTTATAAGGGGCTTTTCCACCATTCACTTGGCACTTCTCCTTGCTGCCACCATGTGAAGAAGGACATTTTGCTTCTCATTCCGCCATGATTGTTAGTTCCTGAGGCTTCCCCAGTCATGCAGAACTATGTCAATTAAACCTCTTTCCTTTATAAATTGCTCAGTCTCTGGTATGTCTGTTATTGGCAGCATGAGAATGGACTAATTCAATAGTGTTGGTGGGCTGTGTACTTAAGTGTGTTTTGTGGTGGAAGGTACCAGTTTTTTGTTTCCATGTTTAACACTTCCTTAAGGATCTTTTGTAAGGCAGGTCTGATGGTCATGAATTCCCTTAGCCTTTGATGGTCTTAAAAGGATTTTATTTCTTCTTCACTTACGAAACTTAGTTTGTCTGGATATGAAACTCTTGGTTGGAATTTCTTTTTTTTAAGGATGTTGAACTTGAGGTGACAGTGTAGGGAGAGATGTTCAAATCAAGCTGTGGCTTGAAGCTTCTGTTAAACCAGCCAGACTTCCAAAGGCCCATGTGCAGTTCTTTTTTTCTGTTTCCAAATTTCTAATAATTAGATATAGAAATGCTCAGTGGCCATTCAAATTAAACACACACAAAGCAAAATCCTTCAATCCTTTAGATGTTGTTTAGAAATTGTTTAGGAATAGTTTCAGGATTATTTGCCAGGCCTTACCCACAGGTAGGAATTGTCTAAGGGTATGGTAGAGTGGTCTGGAGTCTTGGAGCCTCAGAGGCTAGACGTAATTGGGAGGGATGTTTCCCATGGTGTGACCCAAGAGGAAAATGTGAAGCTAGGGCCAGGGCGAGGAGAGTTAGGCACGTGTATCACACACATAACTCAAGAACACACATTGGCAGACAGAAGAATTTGTGAGGAAGTAAATAGACAGTAAAGTAGAGAGAATGGGTCAGGTAGTTTAGATTCTAGCTTTAAAAAAAAAGGAATTTGTTGGGAGCATTTCTTTTGGGAGTGTCCAAACTGCTCTGGGTTGGGGTGGCCCAGCTGCTTAGCCACACTGTGCTGGGGTAGACCCAAATTTCATTACTTCAGTTACCAACTTTGCCTGTGACCACATGCTGACAAAGTGCTGGTCAGTTCTTGACTCATTTGTTTGCCTTGTATGATCTCCAGAGTCATGGGTGATAATCATGGTTTTTAATAAAGAACAAAGCCCTGACATAGATTGCTCTTTAGGAAGACACTTAGAGTCAATGGTAAAGAAAAAAAGAACAAAACAACTTGTTATACCTTTTATAGTTCCCACATGACCCTTTACACATACCATCTAATTTGAATCTCACACCAACCCTGGGGCACAGGGTTATCAGCATGAAGAAACTGAGGTGAGAGAATTTAGTGATTTGTCAGGACCACATGGGTGGTATGAGCTGGAGCCAGATCCCAAATCCTAGTCTTCTAACTTAATCCAATACTTTTTCTGCCATCACTTTTTAAATTCTGGCACACTTACAAGCTGCCCTTACCAATCCTGCACCAGTTATGGGAAGTGATATCTAATTTTGACTTTGCTTGGCTCTAATTTTTTCTTGAGACTAAGCAGTAGTGATAAAGATAGGTAGCTTTATGTCCAAAGAGTTTCTTTTATGGCTTTTTCCCATTCTAGTGTTTTGGCCTTAGAAGAGATAAGACTGTGTGGCATCTAGAAGCTTGCTTTATTTAAGGAACAACTCAACTTGGCCATAATATGCATAAGCTGTTGTGTTCTAGAAGAGCCATGAGAAGTGCTATGGAATTTTCACATTTAATAAAAATGCAGTTCTCATAGATTATCTTGGTTAAGTCTAAGAAGAGTAGTTTGTTTTTATCTAACAAAAAGTATAAAGGTGCTTCACAATGTAAAAAGGGTCAGTTGTTTAGTAATTTAAATGTCCATTAAGGGTTTTCAATTTTGAAGAAAATTGATTTAAATGTAGCTTATAAGGTATCAAGCACTAAAAACTCTGTGATCTCAACAGATTCCATTGTTCTTCTTGTATATGTTTTGGAAGAAAAGCTTTCCATAAAAAGCTAGATGAAACTCCAAAGGAAATTATAGACCCTTCTAGAGTTTACAGATGTTGGTTGAACAGAAATCCTTAAAATCTGTGAGATGGACTTCTAATGAGAAAGCCAATAAAATGGGTGCTTTGGTTTTGTCTGTTGTTTCTGTTTTTATAAGATGAAATAATAGACTGTTGTAAAACAAAGTATAAAAGAATAAATTAAATAATAATGATTTTTCTTCCACACAAAAGATATTATGCTTTAAGTTGTTTTGGAAGTCAAGTTTGCAGAAAATTTGCTTTCATTAGTCCTTTTTTGTTTCTCTCTCTGCCTGGTCACTTCTTTTTGCCCATCAGCTTCTATTGACTTCTCAGTTGTCTGGCTATGGAGGACAGGTTCATGCCAGGAGTAAAGGTTCCTACCTTGTTTCCTCGCGAAAACAATGGCCTTACCTGATATCGCAGATAACCGGGGAATTCTACTTCCTCTTTCAGATGTGTGCCTGATATGTCCCTATTCATTGGTTCACCTTCCCCCTTTAAAACTAAAAATGAATGTGAACATACCTTATTAAGTAGGATATTTAAAGGCACGGCATCATAAAACTTTCAACTTCTGTAGGAAGAGCCTAGGATATGTGTTGGAATCACACCAGTGATTTGTGTTGTGTGTTGGTCAGCTTCTCAGCCACTGGTAGGTAGGTCAGTACTCACAGTGTGCCTCTTGTCCCACAAGGATAATGGTGGCATGGTTCTGGCTTCTGAGGCCAGCAGAGAAGTAACAATGTACATGAACTGCCGTGGCACCAGCTGCTCCTATGTAGACCTTTGACGCATAAAAAACACATGTATCTCATCATTCTTAGTATATTTACTTATTTGCTCATTCTCCCTGTATGTACCTGGTTTCCTGACCCTGCTAACTATCTTCTTCACCACAGCTGCCTCCTTGGCCTTGGCATCACTGGCCCCCTTGGTTTCCTCAGCTCTGACCACCACCTTGGTCCAGCCTTGCGGGCCTCTTTGTTTCTGACCCTGTATTTCCTGTACACCTCCTCAGCCCCAGCTGCTTCTTTGGCTGTAGTCTTGCTGGTCTTCTCATTTGTGGCTGCCTCAAGGGGAAGGAAGGGAAGAAAAGGAAAGGAAAATGTATAATTTCTAAACTTGTAAATATATGTATTTAAGTCTAAGGAAATGTTACCCAGTATGCCCTTTGCTTAAATTTATCATGGATGTATCTCTGTCTTTCAGGAGTGAAATTATCAAAGGATCAGCTGTGAAGTTACTAGATACTATGTTTTGAGTAGAATGAGGCTTCTGCAGATATAAGGACATCTCATTGTCTCCTCTGTCACTCCTCTGCTGGTTTGGAAACATCTATAGGAAAGCATCTTCTATAGTCATCATCTACCTAAGAGGCCAACATCTTCCATCCTATTTTCCTTTTTTGCTACTTATGCTTTCATTTTTACATTTTGTAGGTTTTCGCATAAGTAAATGTTCTCTTTGTATACAAAGCAGCTTTTCTTATGGTGAAATTCATTTATTTTGGTCAAAGTGATTCTCCTGTATTGGTAAGTTCAAACTGATTGTGCTTCAGTAACAAACAATTTCAAAGTCTCAGTGGCTTGACCAAACAAAAGTATATTTCTTACTCACTCTGTATATCTGACATAAGTTAGCGACAGAGTTCATTCATCTAAGACACTTATGGAGCTAGGCTCAGAGGGCTCCATCTCAACACGTTTGTCCATAATCATTGTGGCAGGAGGAAGGTAATGTTGTTAATTGCTCTCTGGCTCTTAACAATGAGCATCACCCTGATGCTCATTTGATTGGCCAAAGCAAGTCAGATGGATGTGATGAACTTCAGTGAAGGTGAGGAAGTACAGTCTTAATATGTGTGAGGAGAGCTGGAATATTTGGAAGCAGCCTGATGACAACTATACTTTCCCATGTTGAGTGGCTATGAGTCTCATCCCATCAAATCTTGGTGAACCAATGAGAACCAATTTACTTTCTCATATACAAATATGAAGTTGACATTCTTTCCAAACATCTGGGACAATGAATATTGCTCTTGATCAAATTTCAAGTTATTTTCATTTAAGAATTAGACAAACATACTGTGATCTCTTTTTATGTTGCACATTTCTCTTATACTGGCATTTTATCTGCACGTAATCTGGTGAAAGCTTACTTGGTAATGATGGCTCGTCACTTTCTTCCCTGTCTTGCAGAATTCATGGTCTCTTCAGGAGCCAGTCATTCTAACATCCTAGTTCAAGAAAACATCTCCTTCTGTTTATTAGTTGTTCAATTTCTGTAGTCCTCTTTCAAAGTACTTAGCTTCAGGTGGAAGAAAGTTTCCTAATAATTTCTAAATTAGAAATTGTATGCTACTTTCTACCTACTGTGCCATTTGTTTCCATGAGAGTCAGCTGAGGTGAGTAACCGTGAATGGATCTAGTGGCTTAAGCAGGTTATTGCCAAATATCAATAGTAATGACAACAAAAATAATGACCTATTATATGTGTATAGATACTAGCAGTTTAACTATATGAGATCTAACTTGATCATCATTCATGCTGCAGGTTTCAGATGAAAATATGACAGGCCACCACTCTATATTCAGGGTAGAGATGCTCCATAGTTTTTTAGAAAATGTTTGAGGAAGATGGCTTCTTGTTTTGTCTTTAGAAAGGATTAGAATGGGAGAGACCACAAAGATTAACACCCTTAGTCCATTAGGACTTCTCTAATATTGGGAAACCCTTATTCTGTCAAGGGCCGCTGATGGAACGGTAAAAAAGACCAGAGACCACCTACATCGGAAAGCAATATAATGTAGTCTTTTAATGAGAAGTTATAAAATATTCCAAGTAGAAGCAATATAAAAGTCTACTTAATTAACACAAGAAATAGCAAGATATATGCTTCATTTCTCTTATTTTAGCCTAAAAAGTGAAGGGGGACAGAGAGGATGAAGATCACAATGGAAAGAGTCATATGAATAAAGAAAACAGGAAAAAGAATCTGATAAAGGGGGGAAGGTTGCTTATGGAAAAGCACATAAACACAAATGCAGAGAAATCACAAACAAACACACCTGTATGCATTCACTTCCCAACTGGCTTCCAGAGAACTACATAAGCACATTTGTAATCATGGAGTGCTGTGAAATAGCAGCATCTTGATTTATTCTTTCAGGGTATTGCCAGTTGTAGTGTAAACACCTTGAGAATAGGGACATCTCTAGATGTTTGTGAAAGTGAAAGATTTTTATCTTCTTAATGCTGCACGGCATTTTGGAAAGTTCAGGTATAGTGCAGGTGTACTGTCCAATTATCTCAGACCTTGCCTTGAGGAAATTCAGAGAAGGGCCACATTTGGCACATGATTCAGAGCTCCCTCACTTTCAGTCCCTAGGTGGCTCTTCCTGTTCTGCTCCAGTGCCTGCCTTCCAAAAGCAAATTCCGGACAACAGCCTATGTAATCTAGTAGGGTCATTTCACATGCCAGATAACAAACTGTTGACATAATCTGGTCACCTGCTGCTTTTTCATCATATTGGGAAATAAATAACATAAGTAAATAGAGGTAGATTTTTATTCCTTTATCAGCAAATGTTTGACTGAGAACCAACTATTTAAGCACTGTGCTAGGTACTGTGTATTAGAATCAGTAAGGCCAGCATAATCCCTATTCTTACTTAATTTTGTGGGAAGACAACATTAAAACAATAACTAAAGTGTCCTGATAGAAATATGCTACTTATTTCACAGGTAGGCACTAATTTTTCTTTTGCCTCTCTTTTATCCTTTTTTATTCCCTTATATATTTTTCCTGTAATTCAATTAATAGAAGAAATCTAGGACAAGATCTTATTCCCTTTCATGTAAAAAATACCAGGCCAGGCCAGCTCTAGGCAAGCATGACCACTGTTTCTCATAGTCCTTCTTGCAGCTCTGCATTGACCAAGATTCCCTCTTAACTCTCTAGGCTCCTTTTCAAATGGCTTGAAATTGTTTCCTCTTTTCATGTTTTCCAAGAATAAAGTTTTAGGAAAGTTCTGGAAAATTAATGGGAAAGTAATTCCCTGAAGAGAGTGAGACACAAAAATATGGCTTATCCAGGGAGCAGCTTCAGATTCTTCCCTTGCTAATAGGATGAGAGCAAAATGATGTGTATTGAGAACCTGCCATATTCAAGACACTCTATTAGGTTCCAAAGGGGCTATAAAGATATAAAGAGGGCACAGTCCCTGCCCTCCTAAAGCAATATATGGTAACTATAATTAGAAAGGAACACAAAGTAATTAAAGTGTGCCAAGGTGGGAGATATGGATGCCTCTGACTTATGTTTTGTGAGAGTTTTGTAAAAGAGGTGGCATCCAGGCTGATACTGAAAGAGATGTGGGGATTGCAGAATCAGACTGGGTAGGATGCTGATGCAGTGTCTTCATTCTGGGACTCTGCATGCTGCCAGTGGACAGGCAATGATGGTGCAGGGCAGGCATCTCAAGTCAATGGGGAGAGGATAGTGTCACAACCATACCATTTGGGGGACTGTTGATGTGTCTTGATGAATTGAAATGTGGGGGCTTTCATTTGTTGGGCAATGGAAAAATATGCTAGATTTTGATGCAATGAAATATTCACAAATGCCACAATCAAAATGGCACTTCGGGAAGTTTGTCATGGTATGTATGAGCAGGTTGATTAGAGGGGAGAGGGATACCAGTTAGAAGGTAGTGCAATGGTACAGACATGGGATGATAAGAATCCAAACTACAAAGGTAGAGAGTAGAATGGAAAGAAGAGAGTGATGGACTCTGTCTTGTAACGTGAATGACTCTGGACTTATTTACAGGAGCTTAGCATATGCCAGCGTGTAAAATACAGGTGAGGGTGACTACAGTGGAGTGAGGCAACGGTTTTGATCAGAGGAGTAAAATGTACTACGGAACAGACCTTGAAGGCTCTTGCTACTTTGGAAATCTGAGAAAGGGAAGCCATAAACACGAGGAGCACTGTTACTCTCCATAAAACAGTATTATGCTGTTGATTTTCAAATATTCACAAATGCTTTTTGGAATGTACTTTTCCATGGATTAGTGTGTTTTATGTTGAAAGTGCTTTTTTTTTTTTTTCCACCAGCGGGTTTGCTTTTAAAATCAGGTAAAGATATTTTCCCTTTAAATGTAAAATGCTAATTTAATTTAGTCTTTGCTGCATGGGAATGGGATACTAATGTGGCTGAAAACAGCAGTTTATTTTATGTGGGTTTGACCATTTCAGAAGTTTAACATTTTTAAAAAATATTATTACTAGGAAAATAAATTTGAAACCACATTCCAACTTCAATGAGGATTATTCAAGTGTTTTTCAATTATATTGCTTAAATACTCCAAAGAGTCTTTGCCTCAGAGCACAGACTCCTTATTATGACTTTGCTACAAAGGAAAACAGGACTCTGTTCTGGGTTCTGAAGTGGTTTTCCTCATCCACCTCTGGATTGCTCTTCTTGGAGACCAACTCTTGGTTTAGCCTAGTGGAGCTTTCTATTTGTTAGAGAAATTGACCAGTAATGTGTGGTTGTATGATTGTGCACAGCCAGCTACAGCCACAACTACTTTTAGCCCCTCACTCAAACAGTGGGAAAATATTCTGGGGTATGAAAGTCTCAGGAAGATTAATTATACACTTACATGATAAAGATTTCCAATTATCTCAGACCAGCATATTTATTCTTTATGATTAATTATCCCGAGATAGCCTTCATTTAAGGTAATAAAATATTCTTAAAATACTTACTACGTTTTAGCTTGATAGCTGAAAACAAATGCTCTGCATTCTTCTGTATTTACAAACCTTTATGCAGTTTGGTGATATGAGGCTACGTGGAGAAACTCGCTGCATAAAGAATGAGGGAGATGATGGTCCAGCTCTCCCTTGCAGTCATCAGACTGACGTCCAGAACTGCATTCAGGCCGGGGAACCACCCTTCAAGAAGGGCATACACAGACTAAAGTGTATTTGGAAGAATAAACAGGTGAAGGAGACTGGAAATTCAATCATGTTGGAACCTGGAAGGTTGCTCTGGAGAGAAGACTCAAATAGTTGTGGTATTTCACTGCTGCAGGGGGCAGGTAGCAGCTGCCATAGTTTTGGCTACTTAGCATCTGGGCCCCTTTTCCATCTCAGGGAAATCTGCTATGTGTATGTTGGTGATGGGGAGGGTCTTGCATTCTATGGTAGAAGTTGAAGGGTCAGATTTGTCTGTTTTGAGTCACTTGACACTTGCATGTGGACAAGGGTACTAGGCTTCTTCTGGTGTCCAGGCACGTGTTTATGGCTGGGGCTTTGAGTCTAACAGGCATAGGTCAGTTGATAAAGTGTCTAAATTCCAATGTCACATCCAGACTGCTCTTGTGGAATGATGTTGGCAGTTCTTCACTGGCTGCTTCCCGTAGCTTCTAACCTCTTCCCACCTGGTTTCACGTTCTAATAGAGAATGGAAATATCTAATCCTAAAAGATTTTGTGAGCTTCTTAGTATCTTCAAAATAAGTTTCTCTTTTGCATGAGGTAGTTGGTGTAGGTTTATGTTGTTCACAAACAAGAATCCTGACTGATATAATTACTAAAAACATAATGATTTCTTATTTCTAACTGGAATTATTTTATTTTTTACTATTTAGTGAATTTTTTCTTTAATTTTTAGTTAACATATGATAATTGTACATATTTATAGGGTACAGAGTGATATTTCAATACAGGTATACAAATGTGTAATGATCAAATCAAGATAATTAGGCTATACATCACCTCAAACATTTAGCATGGCTTTGTGTTGGGAACATTCAGAATCCTCTTTTCTAGTTGCCTGTTTTTTGTTTTCGTTTTTGTTTTTGAGGTGGAGTTTCGTTCTTGTTGCCCAGGCTGGAGTGCAATGGCATGATCTTGGCTCACCGCAATCTCTGCCTCCCGGGTTCAAGCAATTCTCATGCCTCAGCCTCCTGAGTAGCTGAGATTATAGGCATGTGCCACCACGCCTGGCTAATTTTGTATTTTTAGTAGAGACGGGTTTCTCCATGTTGGTCAGGCTGGTCTTGAACTTCCGACCTCAGGTGATCCACCCAAAGTCCTGGGATTACAGGCATGAGCCACCATGCCCGGCCTCTTCTAGTGTTTTTGAACATGTATAATAAATTCTTGTTAACTGTAGTCACTCTACAGTGCTATAGGACACTCTACAGTGCTATAGGACACTAACTTAGTCCTCCTATCTAGCTACAAGTTTGTAACCATTCTCTTCTACCTGCCTTCCCCCACTACCCTTCCTAGCCTCTAATAACTATAATTCTATTCTCTACTTCCATGAGCTTAGTTATTTTTAGCTCCTGCAGATGGGTGAGATCATGTGGTTTTTTTTTTTTTATCTCTCTGCCTGATTTATCTCACATAACATAATGCCTTCTAGGTTTATCCATATTTCTGCTAATGACAGGATTTCATTCTTTTTTATTGTTCAATAGTATTCTATTGTGTGTACATGCCACATTTTCTTTATTGATTCATCTGTTGGTGAACATTTAGGTTGATCCTATATCTTGGCTATTGTGAATAGTGCTGAAATAAACATGGGGCACAGATACCCTTTGATATACTGATTTTCTTTCTTTTGGATAAATACCCAGTAGTGAGATTGATGAATCATGGTAGTTCTATTTTTAGTTTTTTCAGAAACCTCTATACTGTTTTCCACAATGGCTGTACTAATTTACGTTCCCACCAACAGTGTAGAAGAGTTCCCTCTTCTCTGATCTTCACCAGCACTTGTTATTATTTTGTCTTTTTGATAGTAGCTATTCTAACTGGGTGAGACGATATCTCATGGTGGTTTTCATTGGCATTTCCCTGATGATTAATGATGTTAAGCATTTTTTCATATACCTGTCAGCCATTTATATGTCTTCTTTTGAGAAATCTCTATTCAGACCCTTTGCCTATTTTTTAACTGCATTTTTGTTTTTGTTGTTGAGTTGTTTGAGTTCTTTGTATATTCTGGATGTTAGTTCCTCGTTAGATGAGTAGTTTGCAGGTGTTCTCTCCCATTCTGCAGGTTGTCTCTTCACTCTGTTGATAGGTTTCCTTTGCTGTGTAGAATCTTTTTAGTTTCATGTTGTCCTATTTGTTTATTTTTGTTGTTGTCAGTGGTGACTTTTGTTGTCTTACCCATAAGATCTTTGCCTATACCAGTGTCCTGATGCATTTCCCCTCTGTTCTCTTCTAGTAGTTTTATAGTTTTGGTTTTTACATTTAAGTCTTTAATTCATCTTAAGTTGCTTTTTTTATATGGTGAGAGATAGGAGTCTGTTTGTCTTCTTCTGCATATAAATATCCAGTTTTCTCAGCACCATTTATTGACAAGCATATCCTTTTCTCAATCTAACTGGAATTTTTAACCTGGATTCAACAATAGCTTTATGGAATCTGTGTGTTTGTTGTGTTATATGCAGTATTTTGGTTATTTGTTCATTCACATGGGGGAGAGGGTCCATTGTTTTATTTACTTCTCAAAAGGTTCTATAATCCTTAAAGGGCCAAGAACCACTTATCTGCAGGATACAATTTAAACATCTTAGCATGACATTCAAAGTTCTCATTATCTGGCCTCAGCCCATTGCTTTGATTTTCTCTCCCATTACATTCTCTGCTGCTTCTATTTCTTTATCCTCTTTTCATGCTCCAGTAGTCAAAGTACTCTGTGTTCTCTAAAAGCACCTAATGATTTATAGTCTCCACGTCTTTGCTCTTGATGTTCTTTCTGCCCAACCCTTTTCTTTGGTTCTTATCCCACCGTTCCATTGGTTTGCTGAACACCTACTCATCTATTTAGACTTCACTGGTTTAATTCCTCAGTGGATGTAATGATTACTGTGCTACATCCCCTTGGCCTACCTGATTTCAGCATTGCTGGCAGCCCATGTTAAGCTAGCAGCTTGTATGAGTGCCTCTTCTTTGTAGCCTTTGTGCATTCTCCACACTCACTGAAGGCAGACGTGTTACCCAGGCATATCTTTGTGGAGAAGTTAACCCTTCTTGGGGGAAACACTCAAACAATGAGAATGTGAGTGGGCCAATGCCCCAGCCTTCCCATTGCCTGTGGGCCAATGGTGGGCACATTCAACATGACTCTTCAGAGAGATCCCTGAGAGATTAGGCCGGGAGCTGTCCACATAGTTAATCTGCTCACTAAGCCCCCTTTTTTGGCTTGCTTTCTTTCCTGAATCACTTTCCTTCCTCTTTCACCCCTGCTTCCTAGATTTCTGCTCTCTGCATCCAAGTCTTTATCTCAAGCTCTACTCTCATATGCATCTAGATCCAGACACCCTCTTGACTGTGTGCCTCTATTTTAGCTGTGAGATGCTGCTGTAGCATATCTCGCCCTTTATTGATCTCATTTAATGATTTCTTTCTAGTAGACTATTACTTGTGGAGAGTAAAGAGCTTATCTTATTGTGATATGAGTGGGCACCATCCAACTGGCTGCCAGTATGGGTAGAACAAAGCAGGTGGAAGAAGATAGGTTTTGCTGAGTCCTCTTGCTCCCTTTCTCTTCCTGTGTCAGATGCTTGCTTCCTCTCCTCCTGCCCTTAGACATCAGATTCTAGGTTCTTCAGCCTTGGATTCTGGGACTTACACCAGCAGCCTTCTGGGGGTCCTAGGGCCTTTGGCTTCAGACTGAGGGCTGCACTGTTGGCTTCTCTGGTTTTGAGGTTCTCAGACTTGGACTGAGTCATACTACTGTCCTCTCTCCCTCCCCAGCTTGGAGACAGCCTATCAGGAGACTTCTCCTTGTGATTATATCAGCGAATTCTCCTTCTTTTATATACCTATATATCCTGTTCGTTCTGTCCCACTGGAGAACCCTGTTTAATACACTTATTCATTACTGGTCCCTAAGCAGGTACATAGTGGACCCTCCACAATGTGTAAAAGGCACGGTGCCTGAGAGCTGTCTTCAGATATCGGAAGGGTTACCTTGTGTTTACATATGTCTGGGGAACAGAACCAAGACCAAAGAGTAGAGGTTACAGGAAGACAGATTATAATTCAATACATTGTTTATCAGTGCACCTATGGGAAGTGATATTTGATAGTAACAGTAACAGTGGCTCGTTATGGCATGATGACCCACTCAGGGAAGATACATGCCCACTCTTTTGCTGAGAAGTCCTATTATAGAAAATTTTATAGAACAGGGACCACAAGCACATACCTGCAAGGACCAGCCTGGCATATAAACTAGTGAGGCAGGCTAAGGGTCACATAGTTGGGAATGGTGAGAACTGTGTGGAATAAAGTGTGTGTACCCTGTCTCAAAGGGGTAGGTACTCCTCAGCTCCAGTCAACAGTTGCTAGGCAGTAATGCAGATCCAGCACTATCAGACCTTCCGGTTTTCCAAACTAAGTAGATATCCAGATTCTTAGGTAAATCTTCCAGCATAAAGACATTTGAATCAAGAAGGCATCACCGTGGCTGGCTGTGGCGCATGGGTTGTTAGTTTGTAATCTTTGTATAGTGGATATAGCCGAGGATGTTAAAGCCTCAGATGTGAGGATGGCTTTCTAGAGAGCCAGATTCTGGTCAGCTTGCTCTCTTCAGGCCCATGAACACACTCTGCCTGTTCCCACCTTGGGCCTTTGGCCATTTTCTCTTCACAGCAGGGACACTGTGTGGCTCAGACCCCTCTCCTGTGACATCTCCCACTGCTGGTCCTTCCCCAGCAAGCCCTGTCTTCTTAGTGCACCTTCAGCATTTCCAGCACTCAGACGTCTGCTGCAATTGCTCACTGTCTAGTGGCATCATGGTTTGTCTTATCTGAATAAGTAAGTTACAAGTTCCCTTAATGCAGAGGTTCTACTTCCTGTGGCTTTCCCGTCAATTGGAGCATGGTATTGGGTGCATAGCAGGTGCTCAGTAAGAACTGTTGGTTCACTGTTGCTAGATGACTGACATACTCAGTGCTTATGGCATCACTCTTAGCAGAAGACGACGTAATAAAGAAGAGGCCACCAGCTCTTGCATGGCGAACTTTAAATCAGTGAAGCTCTTTCAGATGACTCAGTGCTTTTGGCATTGCTCTTAGCAGACGATGAGGTAATAAAGAAGAGGCCACTAGCTCTTGCATGCAGAGGTTAAATTTAAATCAGTGGGACTCTTTCAGAGATGAAATAGACATGTCCTCTATCTACTGTTGACCTGCTGTCCTCAGAGCTTAAAATGGTGCTCAGTGTGCCTCACCTGTCAAAGGCTTTCCCTCATCATTTCCCACCAGAGATCCAACAAAATAACCAATTATGTGTGTCCTTATTTAGATTTCTTGATTAGAGATGGGTTCTGATCATAAACTATGTAACCATCTTTTAAAGGAAAACGTTAATAGGCAACTCTTTGTTACAAAGATTGCCTAAAAGAAAAAAAACTTAATTTTAACTGTTGATGATTATTTATTTTTGTATTCTTTCTCTTTTACTTGAAACACATTTTGTTTTAGAAATCTCTTTTTCTCTCACATCTATAAAGCAAAATACAACATAAACAATTCTCAGTCATCTGTGATAATGAGTATTAGGGTATACTTTGGACACTGAAGTTTACTAATTGTTTCCAAACTTTATTTTAGCAAACTTTCCCCACTTTGTGGTGAGGATGCTAGTGAGTATAAATTGTCAAAATAGTATGTCTCCTTTATATTCTGCATTGTACTTGTTTCACTACTGTTTATTTAGCCTAGTTTCAGTGCAGTTTTGTTACAAGGAGAAGGATCGGAATCATTCATTCAATAAACATTTATTGAACCCCTACTAAGTGCCAGATCCTATTTTAGCTGCTAGAGATAGTTGTGAAGGAATTAGACATTGGTGGGAGACAACCACAAACCAATGAACAAATGAACACACAGGAAAATATTGGATGGAGATAGGTGTTGGGAGCATAAAACAGAATGGAGAAAATGTGTCTGGTGGGGGCTACTCCAGATTGGAGTTGAGTCTCTTGAAAGCTGTGACATCTGAGTCTTGAACCACAAGAAGGAACCAGCCATGTGAAGATCATGGGGAAGAGCATTTCAGGACAACAAAACAGCTACTGCCACAGACCTATCGCAGGAGCCACGTGGTGTGCTGGAAGCACAGCTAGGAGGCCAGTCAGAAGGAATTTAGCCAATAGAATTTATTATACAAGTCAAAATTGCTAGCAACAAAATGAGATATGTATTTTGTAGTTTAAGTATATATGGCCATGAACATTTAGATTTCAGAATTTGTGCCGTGATTTCATGACTAAATTCAGTGATTATGTAAGATTCACATTGGAGAAAATCAGTGTTCTGAAGACTATGCAGTGCATCCCGCTTTGAAGCTTTGGATTTCTCATGACTAGGATAGGCCATTAATAATATTGGAGGAAAGTATCATCTAGTGTTATATTCTTAAATTGAATTTGCCTTGAAAGTAATCATGCATACAATGAACATAGTAAGAAACAGCTTCCTTCATCCTTTAATGTAATAATTGCTCCCAATGATTACAAGAGCTTATAGACAGCTGGAACATCCGGCTATCCTGTTAGCTGGACAAGGAAGAAAGCTGTTATGGATAAAGCTTCAGATTTTCTTGCATTTTTTGATATCTGTATAACAGAGACCTGATGAGTTGCCAATACGTAACAAGCCAGAACCCTGAATCCAGAGAGCATTTGTGACATTCAGCCAACACAGAACTGCTTTCCCACCCAAAGGGTGGTCTCCAAATCTGTTGTAGCTTTTGGCAGGATTTTTATTTCACAATTGAAAACAGATGCCCTTTCTGCCCTTTCCCTTGTTGTCTGAGTTACTACCATTCAGGAGATTGCAAGCCATGGCAATCTCTCATGCACCTTCAGAATGCCCAGCAAGAGTCCTCGTTAGACACTGGTATTCAGAAGTCCTACTGTGAAACACTTCCTGTGCCAGAAGAGAACAGATTCAGGAAGGTGCCAGGATTGTGAAGTTCCAGTAGTCTGGTGGGTGTCTTGTGAATGTTTTTTGTCAAAATCAAAGCACCAGTCCTGGGTTTAATAGAAAACATCTCTCTGGATAGTTTCTATTTTAAAATATTTAATCCTAAAAGAAAATATTTAATCCTAAAGAAGTATGTAATCCTAAAGGAAAACCAAAGTGTACTCTCCCTAATGGAATGTATTGAGTTTCATTATAGGATATGGCCCTAAAATATGCTTGGATAGGATATTGCAAATCCAGAGTATCAAAAATCACTAAACTACTAAATTCTTGATTGACTAAAAGAGACTTATTAGACATAACAACTGAATATAATGTGTGGAATTTGTTTGGATCTTGGTGTAAACCAATTGAAATTTGAACTGGTGGACAATTGGGAAAATTTAAATATGGACTCAATATGAGGCAATATTAAGGAACCACTGGTAATTTTGTTAGGTGTGATAATGATATAGTGGTTATCTAAGAAAATAAGAGTTATAAAGACAGTGCTGTGGAGGGGAAAAAATGAAACCTGAAACTTTAATAAGATTTATTGGTTCATTAGTAGAAATGTAAAAGTGCTTCCGTAAAAGTAATCATAGTTTAGGGGAGAGGAACCTAGAGGCAGACCCAGGAGGAGAGAGTCATGGAGAAAAGGAGATTTTGAAGGATGTTCAGTGTCCTTCAGTGAAGGGACAGTGCCAGCTCTAAATGGCTCTGCAAGGGAAGAGCCAGGGGATAAATCCTCCTCACTCTTTTCCCTCCCATCTGTTGCTGATCTTTTCCTGCTCTCAAATCTAGATGGCAGGGGACTCACTGGTGTAGTCTATACAGGTCAGCCTTTGGGGCTGATAGTAGGGTGGAAAAGGGCAGAGAGTAGAACTGGGGATGTAAACAAAAGCTACTAGTAACAGCATCTTTATAAAGTATAACAATATGGGCGGAATGTTGAAGGACAGATACTCTTGGAAGAAGCCCTTCATAGAATTATAAAATGTTAGGGCTGGAAGGATCCTGAGAAGTGACTCTCAACCTCATTTTAGAGGTGAGGAAATAGAGTATTATAAAGGTAGCAATTTGTATATAGCTAGTTGTCACAGAGCTGTTAAGAAATTACAGACTTTTTGATGTGAACAGACACTTCTCAAAAGAAGACATTTATGCGGCCAACAAACATGTGAAAAAAAGCTCATCATCACTGGTCATTAGAGAAATGCAAATCAAAACCACAATGAGATACCATCTCACACCAGTTAGAAAGGCAATTATTAAAAAATCAGGAAGCAACAGATGCTGGAGAGGATGTGGAGAAATAGGAACATTTTTACACTGTTGTTGGGAGTGTAAATTAGTTCAACCATTGTGGAAGACAGTGTGGCAGTTCCTCAAGGATCTTGAACTAGAAATACCATTTGACCCAGCAATCTCATTACTGGGTATATACCCAAAGGACTATACATCATTCTACTATAAAGACACATGCACATGTATGTTTATTGTGGCACTATTCACAATAGCAAAGACTTGGAACCAATCCAAATGTCCATCAATGATAAATTGGATAAAGAAAATGTGGCACATATACACCATGGAATACTATGCAGCCATAAAAAAGGATGAGTTCATGTCCTTTACAGGGACGTGGATGAAGCTGGAAACTATCATTCTCAGCAAACTAACACAGGAACAGAAAACCAAACACCACATGTTCTCACTCATAAGTAGGAGCTGAACAATGGACACATGGACACAGGGAGGGGAACATCACACACTGGGGCCTGTCGGTGGTTGGGAGGTATGGGAGGGATAGCATTAGGAGAAATACCTAATAGAGATGACGAGTTGATGGGTGCAGCAAACCATCATGGCATGTGTATATCTACAGTAAAATTAAAAATTAAGTAGTAATTAAAAATTAAAAATTAAATTAAGTAAAATTTAAAAAATAAATAAATTATAAACTTTTTGATTTTCAGCCCTGTCTCTTTCCCCTAGGCCTGGGAATTTTCATAAATATTCCAAAATTTTCCCAGACCCACCACACCAGCTAAGCCACTGTTCAATATGGGTGAAAATGGTAAGGAAGTCTAAGTTGTTATTCACAGGAATGTGTAAGCATTATAGACATAGCCATTGCAGTAGGCCATATTTCTGTAGCTGAAATTACAGATTCATTGTGGGTAATCTGGAAAATACATATATGTGTCAAAAGGAAAATAAAAGCACCCATAATGGACCACAGAGATAACTACTATTAACATTTTGGTGCTTTCCTATCAGTTTTTAAAATTAAAATGTACATAAATATATGTATGTGTGTATGGAAAATTAGTATCAGTTGTACATATAGTTTTGCAGGTTGTTTTTTCACTTAATAATGAATAATTTCCTATATATCAAATTGCCTTAGAATCTGAGTTTTGATAGCAGTAATATTTCAAAAATGAATATAGCATAATTTTTTAAAGTCCTCTGTTATTAGATACTTGAGTTGTTTCTTCTATGATAAATAATGCTGCAGTGTATATATATATATATATATATATATACACACACAAACACACACATATATAGGTACATATATAAATATTATATATCCCATATAAATAATTGTGTTTATCTGGGACATATATTATTTTTATTAAAAAATTGCCACTGTTAAGAATTTCCAGGGGTCCTTTCTATTGGGGCAGAGTGGAAAGAACATGGCTGTAGGGTCAGGCATCCCTGATCTGTTTGGCTTCCGCCACGTTCTGGATGTGTGACCTTAAGCATGTCACTTCACTCTATTGAGCCTCCTCCTTTCTGTTAACAGGGATCATACTGTACATCCCTCAGTGCTGTGATGAGAACTATACGAGGTAGTACTTTTTTTTTCGAGATGGAGTCTTGCTCTGTCACCCAGGTTGGAATGCAATGGCGTGATCTCGGCTTACTGCAACCTCTGCCTCCCAGGTTCAAGCAATTCTCCTGCCTCAGCCTCCCAAATAGCTGGGATTACAGGCACCCACCACCATGCCCAGGTAATTTTTGTATTTTTAGTAGAGACGGGTTTTCACCGTGTTGGTCAGGCTGGTCTTGAACTCCTGACTGCAGGTGATCCACCCACCTCGGCCTCCCAAAGTGCTGGGTTTACAGATGTGAGCTACCACACCTGGCCTACACAAAGTAGTACTTTCAAAGTGTCTGGCGTGTAGGGTGTACTCAATACATGTTACGTCTCTCTTCATTTGGGATGGATTAGATTGCACATAAGTGTATGCACATGTGTGTTGAGTGAAGTGAAGGAAATATCGTTACAAAATTTTATTCAGTATCAAGAAAAAAGTAAAACTGACTTGCAAATAGACACATTTCAATGGAAAGAATCCTTTCAGTGAAAGAGAGACCTATTACAGTTTAAGATATTGATAATGAAAACAGAAATGAAAGTCTTCAAAAGTGTATTTTTCTTTATACTGGGTTGTCCAGTAACTATTCCCAACCTCCCTCCCATCCCCTTCCTTCGTCAGTGCTTATCTTCAAACTCTATCAGCGGGCAAAGCATGTGTACAGCGAGGCTGCGCGAGTGCTCCAGTTTAAGAAGATATGTGAAGAAGCACCTGAAAACATGGTCCAGCTGCTGGGAGAGTTGATGAACCAGAGCCACATGAGCTGCCGGGACATGTATGAGTGCAGCTGCCCTGAGCTGGACCAGCTGGTGGACATCTGTCGGTGAGGCAGCCTGGTGGGGGCCAAGGGATGCCATCAAATAATATTGTTTAAATAAATGGAAAAAGACGCAACATTTTGTGGGGAATGAAGATTGTTCCCCACTTCCTATATGAGGGGTCTCCGATGATACAGAGCTAAACTTGTTCCCTTCTAAATGCCTGTAGGATGAAAGATTTGATACCTGGCTCCATGATTTTATGGGGCTCTGGGTTTGGAGTCGGTTTGGAGTCAGCTCTTTACATCATGGGAAAGACCTTTCCATCTTTGGATGATTAGGCCTTTCAGGATGGTAACTTTGCTCAGAGCTGGGCCCTGTTAACTTTCTCATGATATGTTTTATTATACTGCTGCTCTGCCAGAAACTCCTGTCCAGTGTCCTAGTTAAGTTTAGTAGTTCTACTCAGAAGAAGGGAGAAAACTGACAGAGGATCTCAAGCTTGATGGGAGTGTGTGGGGAGATTGCTGAAGGAATCACCCAGAAAGCCAGCATTTCCTGCTTTCCAGGTTAAGTTTAGGCATTTTGAGGAAATAAGGGCTGAAGAAAGCCTAGGTGATACATGGTTAATTGAGGCAGAAATGTAAGGAGGACAACTCTTTCACAAACCTAAACACAGCTTCCCTAAAATTGTGAAAGAATGGAGATAATAGAGTTAGTCGTCTTACCCAGGAAGGAGCTCAGTGACCCGGGGAGAACTGAAACTGGGAGAGCTCTCAAACGCTAGATGTTACTTCACTGTGAGAACACAATGCCACACTACAATTAGTAACAGAAATGTAATTAACCACTTGGCACTTGTGGCTTGCCTCAGTCATTGCCACACTCCCAGCCTGAGAAGTTTAAACCAAGTAACTCCAGTGATCACAAATGGCCTGGGTAACCCAACTTGTCAAAAGACTTGAACACAGCATTGATGAAGATCGCTCTGCTGACATGTTTGCTCACTGATTGCCAAAAGCCTTCCCCAGCTTGTTTCATTTTAAGTACCCTTTTCTGAAAATATCAAGGGCCTACTATATGGAAGGGACAAATATTGTTCAGTTCTGGAAATAAGAGGAAGTGGAATTATTTGTGCACAGATCAGGAAGAAATGTCTTTGCCTGGAAGGAAGTGGGGTGGTTTGAATCCCACCTGAAAAACTGCGGAAGGGCATTTGCCAGCTTCCTGGAATTCTCAAATGAACTTTCTCTTCCTAGAATGGTCAACCTGTACTTGTTCTCATGGAGCTTACCTTCTCGTGGTGAAAGAGAGAAATGACCATTAAAAATAATTTGAATGGTAGTGATAAGTGCTATGGAAAAAAGTGAGAAGGAGTAGAGACTACAGAGTTAGGTGGGTACTCTTTCTATGGAGTGGTTGAAGAAGGTCACTCTGAGGAAGAGATATTTGAGCAGAGACCTGAAGGAGGTGAATAAATGAGAACAGCAAGTGCACAGGCCCTGAGGTGGATACTTGGCTGTCAGATGTGAGGCTGAGCAAGCTCAGCATGGCAGAGGGCCAGGAAGGAAGGAGAGGTAGTAGATGAAGTAAGGGAGGAAGTGGGCAGCCATACCACATAGGCTGTGTAGGCCATTGGAAGGCTTCTGGCTTTGAGAAGAGAAAGGGGGCAATGGAAATGCTAGGCAATTCTATGCCAAATATGCTTGGAAGGAAGACTTTTTTGCTGTGTGGGTAAAAGAGAGAAATCAAGACGACTGGTGGGTTTTTGCCCTGAGAAACTTTCCTTGTGCCTCTAAAAGCCACATTTTTGAAAAGCACTCTTCACCATTGTGGGTTAGAGTTATCTTAGAGTACTATCAAATATTAGATCAGGAAGGGGTCTTAGAGATCCAAGAAGGCACTAAGAGATTAAATAATTTGAGTAAGTTTCACATAATGAGTTCATTGGAAAGCTTGGCTCCCAATCCAGTGATTTTCCCACACCTGCCTCTCCCCTTGGGTTATACTGAGATGTGATTACACTCAAATGTCAGTCATATATATGTGTGTGTATGTGTGTGTTTGTAACCTATTTTTATCTCCTAGCTTTGAAGCTTTATGATGGAGGCCTTTGTTGTCATAGTCTCCAGCCTTTGAACATTAAGCAAAGTCATGTTGAGCAGGAACGTAATGTGTAGAGTAGGATAAAAAGTGGGCTGGAAGCTAGGAATGTTGGATTCTGGCTCTCTTTTCATTCTGCGCTCTGTGAGTTGGAACTGTTGCTTCACTTTGTGATCTTCATTGGCTTTTTCTGTTCTAGCAGTCTCTAGATCTATACATTTAAAAAATATGGCTCTAATGGAAAAGTTTATGGCTATGTCTTACAGGGGTTTGGAAGAGTACCTCTTATTTATCTTTTCATTTTATTTGTTTTTGGAAAATCCTTTCTTAATGGCAGATAAAGTGTTTCATTTTCATTTGCTGTATTAATTTTCTGAGAAAAATTCAGCTCTGTGAAAAACTTAGGAGCTCCATCACTTTTTCATGATTGTTTTGTTTGGACAATTGCTAAGTATGAAAGTTATTTTCTACTTATTCCATAACTATAAAGGGTTCAACTTTTCCATATTGAAAGATTATCTTCTGGCTTATTGAAGATATTGGCCAGAATAGTTGTCTGGTCCTTAAAGCTTCTTAGACAATTAATTTTTTCTTTTCTGTCACTGTGACCAGCAGATAATATTCTTCAAATGTTTCAGTTGGTTGCAATTTACTGAAAGGTCCTAAGTGGCAGAGCAACCTCAGAGGAGGAGAGCCCCAGGGGAGTTAAGCTGATGCAGACATTGATGTCATTCCCTCCTTCAGTCGATACATATTTTCACATGGGTATCTGCGTACCATGTGAAATTGCAGTCTACTGTCCACTTTCAAAAGCTGTGACTTTCTCTTGTGAAGATGTCTGAGAAGCAATGAGGGAAGAAGGAGGGGTTCAGAAGAATGCAGAAATTAGTAGGAGTAAGATAAAGGATGGATAAAGGATGGTTAAAAAGGATGGGGAAGACAGATGGTGGAACAGTAGCAGGTAGTAACATGGGGAAAGGTTCAAATAAATGAACAGTGGAGCTACTCATAAGCCCTAGTTCTTTCTGAAACCGTGTGACTGTCTCACTGGGTCAGGCAGAAAAGGTGTTGGACATACTGGAAAAGGTCCTGGCAAGGCCTGGTGTGAGCCACTGGTGCCACAGACACAACCTCTGGCAAAGTACTGCTTTATTTAAAAACCACCACCACCCCCACAATTCCCTGCCACCATTAAAAATGTTAACATCAGTAGGGAAGGTATGACTAAGACTGGGCAGCCTGAGCAGGTTGCTTGTCTTCCCCAAATGAGGGAAGAGTAGGGAAGCTGAAATGGGTTCAAGGAGGAGCACTGCCAAATATAATCTTTACATCACCCTCCCTGGTTCATTTATGGCACTTCAAAATTCCTTTAGTGTTTCCGAAGGGTTTCTTGGAAACTATTTGTATGAAAAGACAACTAATTGAATGAGTAGATTAAGGACTTCAATACCTAGAATACCTAAGGTGCTATACACAAGCAGAAAATCTTAGAGTGATCTGAACTAGACTGAATTAAAAAGGCATCTCCTAGTTAGCATATAGGACAATGTATAGAACAACTTTGTGACTCAAGTGGGGAGAAGGGGGCTTGGGAAAGAGCACCATTGCTAGCTCTCTTTTTTGGTTGAACCTTTTCCTGCTCTTCAAGAGAAAATCAGTTTAGAATGTAAAGAAAGGAGCAGGGAGGAGGAAAGAAACTATACTTAAGGAGTGGGGCTTTTTTTTTTTTAATTAAATTAATGTTAGAACTTAAATTATATGAAACAAAGTATAATAATGAAGGAAAAAGATAATGTTTGCTGAATTATAAAATATCTTTTGTAACCAAACAAAATGTTAACAGAAAGAAATGACTAAATTTTAAGTAGAATTTACTGGAGAACACAAAACAGTTTTGAAACCAAGTCAGTTATATGTGAGACAGCTCATTCACTATTGGTTCCCTAGTTTTACTTAAGACAAAATAGTTAATGCCTTTTATTTTCATTTTGACACTTGTTGAAATTAGAGAGGATTAATTGCTGCATTATTGCCCAAGCTATTAAGGGAGATGAATGACAAATTTTAGTGGATTAACTATGATTACAAAAGTTAATTTACTTTGTCTTCCTCAGAAGTCTTTCTGCAATGGATTCCATGGTAAGGCTGCTCAGCCTCTCGCACCCTTTCTTTGACAAGGTCATAGTGGGGAAGAATGAAGTGCAAATCCATTGTTACATGCTCTTTCTCCATGACCTTAAGTGCTAATCTGCATACCCTGTCAAAAAAAAAAAAAAAAAAAAAAAAGAGGGAACCAGCCATTTCAGCTCCCCTTAGGGCTTTACTTCTCTTCGGGCCTCTTTGACTTATGAATATATATGCCATTTGCAGGACCCAAACCCACTGCTCTTCAATGGCCTTTAAGTGGCTTACATTTCTAAAGTAGACTTGCGGGCATATTTTCTTATCCTTTCTCATTTGAACACTGAAGGCTGTGGTTTCTTGACTCTAAAGCAATTTGAAGGTACAGTGTCTAACCTGGCTATAGAAATCATAGAAACTGCTAGAAGGTCCCTTACCTGTGATTCTTGCCATTTCCAGAGAGCAGAAGCTAGAAGTCT
Organism: Theropithecus gelada; assembly: GCF_003255815.1. Classification (NCBI taxonomy): domain Eukaryota; kingdom Metazoa; phylum Chordata; class Mammalia; order Primates; family Cercopithecidae; genus Theropithecus; species Theropithecus gelada. The sequence continues at coordinate 24,675,120 of NC_037674.1, forward strand.
TCCCAAGTAAAAAAATACACTGCTGACTGCTTATATTACATATAATTTTTAAAAATATTTTAAGGGAAATATTGTAGTCCAGCAGCCATTTATTAGAACCTATGAAATTCCTAGAATTGTGCTGGGCTAGGTTCAGAGAGATAGATGTGACCTGTTCCTAAATTCAAGATTTCCCGAAATAATTTATTTCATATCCATTTGTATAATATATATTTACTTATTTAGAAAGAAATGACACAGAATTTAAATACAAGGCATAATTTCTTACCTTCTGTCTTTCTCAAGTGTGTAGTGCAGTTGGGTCTCTCTGGATCTCCTCCCCACCCTCTCCATTGCTTTGTATCTTGCAACTTCGCACTTTATGATCGAATAAGTTCACTTAAAAGTAGGAAATTTGACTTTGGCTATATTGGGTGCCTGGACAGTTAATTCTGTGAATATACAAGGATCAAAGAGAACATTCCTCATCATCTCCATCCCTCATCTGCCCTAGCCTTTGCCATCATGCTTTATAAAGCAGAGGCTGCCTTTGTTGCTTTAACACACCCTTCCACATTATTCCCAATCCAGTCATCACAGTTATCAAAGTGGGATCTGAGGGATTTTAGGGTTTTGGGTTCTATAATTCTTGTATTGCCTCTCTGATGTGCAATAGCTTGGAAGATAAATCTTTAATGTTTTCTTGTTCTTCCAGAAAAAGGCACAAACATGAAAAGTTCACTAAACACCCTTGGTTCACTTACTTTTCTTTCTTTATTTAAAGTGTATAGTGGTCTCCTAACTTTTGGTCTTCTCAGAATTTCTATGGCATATGCCAAAGGGCCTATTAAGTACTAGCAGGGAACACTGCAGACAGACCTTTCTGCTTTGTAAGTGTATGTAGCTTGGCAGGCTGCTGACCAGCTGCTGGGGCAGCCCTGACTTGTGATCAGATGTGCCACTGACTCGAGGGCAGAAGGCTATTTATAATAGCACTTACCATTCTTGATTTGGGAAATTTGAGCCCTGGTGATTTCAAACCATGTGATGGATGCAGTTCAGTCCATTTTCATCTGTAGCAGGCAGGGTGGTGACAGAGCAGCTCTGGAGACTCAGTATTGAATATCTTGACCTACAAAGACTTCCAGCTTCTGCTCCCTGGAAACTGGTTAAAGTCTCAGGAAAATAGACCTCGGGCCCAATTCCTATAGGTTTTACAGCCAGATTAGAAACAATACTCTCAGTTTGCTTTAGGTTCAATTTTGAAAAACCACAGCTTTCAAAAACTGTTCAAATGAGAAAGTATAATAAAATATGCCTTTTAGAAGTTGGACTGAGGACCCTTAAAGACTTGATAACTTGAATGCAGCAAAATGGCATATTTTGGATCTTAGAAAATCAAATAAGAAGGTAGACCATGTCATGGCTGGCTTTAATGCCCATATTTTAGCGTCTTCCAGAGACACTTGAGTGACACCTTAGTTTTCCACAGTAAGAGTTTGATGTGACTGCATATGGCAACCATTTTTTTTAAATCCAACAAACTGCAAACAGGCTCTTTGCCAACCTAGGAATTTAGAATAATCCAAGGATCCCAAGGTCAGAGAAATTTTTTAGCCTGGATGATGGGATTTCAGGCTTAGTTCAGCTACTGGGCCATAAGCTGAATGTTTAAGGGATAGGAGAAGATCAGTGATGTTCATTTGTTTGTAAGCATTTTTTTCTTTCTTAAATACCTATTTTCATTTGAAAAGCATATTTTAATATATATAATAAAGCAGGTGATAAAAATAAATCAACTGAGAAGAATCATTGATGGGAAAATCAATTACTGACATGCAGTAATTCTGATGTTCTAGGGTAGAGGTAGTATTCTTATTGATATGTCCAGGAAGTAAAGTATCTCATTTAGATTGAAAAAAAGAGACAAAATTGTACTAAATTAATCATAGAGCCTTTAATCCACTAATAATTTGGAGTGGATTTTATTAAGAAGAATTAATTATAAGTACATGTTAACTTTCTTGTCAGGATAAATTGCATCTTTTAAAGCTAAGTGATCTGTGTACATTGTGATAGGGCCTTTCACTTTGGTTAAAATCTTAGGTTTGAAACTGTGCCTGGTTTACAGTAACTAAAATTAACTCGTACTGTGTGGTCCTTTATATAGTTGTTGCCATCCCAATCAGATACATCTCATCTGATGTCAAATTCTGAGTCCAGTAATCAGACCAGCTCCATTAGGCACAGGGAAGGTGGTGTGGAACTCTAGGGACTGCCATCCTCTTTGTGGAAAGGTTTGCTTAATTTTCCATTAGAGAGTCAGCCAATCACCCACCCAACCTGGAGTTTAATAACAAGCTTTTTGTTGATAAGTTTATTCAGTGAACTAGGCTATCTGTTCTAGGGGACTGATTCTTCTTTGTGAAATAGCCTGGACTTAAGAATGCAGCTGAAATAGCCACTGGGGAAACCTTGTAGAAGACTGTACATTTTAAATTTTGATTTGCCCTCATTTGGAGTGACCTTCTGATTCAGGGTTGCCTACATTTCTTTTACCATTGCCTGTTTTATTTTAACACCTCCTTCCTGATTTACCTGTAAGCTTGCTATACAACTCTTCAAGTGGCTACTGTATGGAATCAGTATTACAGTGGGTTATTTGCTAGTCATGAAATGGGAGGAGTACTGTTGACTTACTACTTGGAGTCAAAACCAGGGACTAGATTTAGATACAATGAAAAAATTCCAAATCACTCTCTGAAACAGTATAAATGTCTTAATGTCCTAAAATGTTTGATGACACCTAAAAACCCCTCATGTATTTTCTTCTTAGAACTTAGATAGGCTATGTGTTCTACAAACATCAAGCAAATCAGTTGCATTTTCATTTACAGGTTCTAATATTTTTTTTTCTCATTGTTTTAGGAAGTTGGGGGCTCAAGGGTCACGACTTACTGGAGCAGGATGGGGAGGCTGCGCAGTATCAATAGTACCTGCGGACAAGCTGCCCGGCTTCCTAGCCAATGTGCACAAAGCTTATTACCAGAGGAGTGATGGAAGCTTAGCACCAGAGAAGCAGAATTTGTTTGCTACCAAACCTGGAGGCGGGGCTTTGGTTTTCCTTGAGGCCTGAAAAAATGTAAAAAATCTCAGAGAAACTATTTAGGACACTTAGGAATTGGCAGGACTTTCTATGCCACAGTAAATTAATCTTCTTTCTGTTTTGTATTATGATGAATGGTTGCTATTATATCAAGATATATTTTCAAAGAAATGATTGAAAGCTCTCTATGCTTCATAATGATTATTTTTCCATCTTAAAATATGGTTTTACTATTGAGTCAAGATCATGCTTGGACAGATCTTTTAAGAATAATTTACTGAGATTTATTCATTTGAAGATTTTAAAGATGAATGGTAAAACACACTCTTAATACTGATTGCATGAATTGGACTTGAATTAAATATATTGTTAAAATTAAACTGATACCATTGAATTGTACGCATTATTCTTAAATAGAGTTCATTTCCGGTTTCTCTTAGTACTCTTCTTCCTCAAAGTTGTAGTTCTCTGTTGATGATGATGATGATGACGACAGTGATGCCACACATTCTCTCTCAATTTCAGCTTCAGAACGCTATGAAAATAATACATGATTAAAGTTTCACAGATTTTCTTGGACATTGTATAATTGAATGTGAGATTTCTCCAATTATCAAGAGAGTAAGGATTTTTTTTTTTTTTTTTTCTGACAAAAGGAGGATATGGGAAGAAAATTCAGACTCATTTGAATATTTTTAAACCATGTGATATCATTGAAATAACCACTTTCAATTCTTTTGGCCCTGAGCTATCTCCATTACTTAACAGAAAAACTTAGATAAAAAACACTTTAAGTCTCTTCTATTCACATTGAAATAAAGAATTATCTAGATGATAATTCAGATAATTCAGTTTGTTCATAGAACTTACTTTCTTATCACTCTTTTTCTACTACTTTTTCTCAAATACCTCTCTAATTCAAGAGCCACTTCCAAGAAATCCCACACATTCCTTATATCCCTTCTTTGTTTATCTAGAAAAGCTTGTTTGTATATATGCACCCCAGTATAAAGCAGGTATGCAAGTATGTGGGTGAAAGTGACTATGAAAAGACTTAATGAATTCTGGGATTTGTAATGGTATTGATGGGTACCTCTGTATGTACATCAAGAGTGGGCAGAAATGTTTGGCTAGTGATGGCAAATGACTGGCTTTCTCTCGTGGATGGACTATAGGAAGCACTTTCTGAATTACGTAATGATTTGGAGCAAAAAGTATTTTGCTGAAATACTCAGGTAATTGAGATAGCAGTGGTTTTATGTCATGAATTATCCAGAAATATCACAATTACTTATGATTCTGTGATTTCATTAGCTCATTAATGTTTAACTCACAGATTGGGCATCACCCTCTAGAATTTCAGTTTAAGGGAGGCCTGCGCAAAGCTGGTTTTATTTCTTAAAGGATAACAGTCATACATAGAATACTAGGAAAGCCGATATTTTATTTTAAAATAAACTTCTGATGCATTTTCATTCTTAGCAGAAAGGTAAATGCTTGAGAAAGCTTGAGTCAAATTTGTTAAAAGAATTTTGAGTTCTATAAACCCAAAAATCCAAAACCTGAATTTATTTAAATTTATAATCTTTTATTTTTTAATACTGTGCCATTTTCCACAAAGGATTTGTGGTTGGTATATAATTCTTTAGAGATACCTGGATCAGTGTAACAAAAAAAAAAAAAGGCGCTTGTCATTGCTTTGCTGTTCCATTTAAAATTTTCACTAGGTGATTTCTTCTTCACAAAAGGTGAGTAAAAATTTCCAGTGTGCACTATTCTTTGGGGGACACACATGGTCATCTAAGCGAGGGATCTATTCTATATGTGTTTTGATTTCTCTCTTGAAAAAAAGAACTATGTTTCAGTCTTACCATCACTGTGTGGTATTCTAGACATTATGAGAGATGCCGAACTTACCTGGAAGGGATAGGGCCGGGGCCATTAGAAGAAAGATCATGCAGTAAGTGGATTTTGAGCATGGCCCTAAAGGATGAGTAGAGTTTAAAAGCTGTGGAGTGCACACTGCAGATGAGCAAAGCCTATGGGTACAGGCCGACATGGTGCATGGAGGAGGCTCAGTGAGAGTGAAGGGTTTGCTTTGGTATGTAGTGAAGAACAAGATTGACTATGCTGGCTGGAGTTAGCTTTTGAAGAGTCAAATCCAGGCAGCATTTAGATCAGGGGTTACAGCCCAGCAGCCCACGGGCCACATCTGGTCTGCAGATGTATATAGTTTGACCCACAGAATGACTAAAAACTTGGGCTCCAAATCAGGAGACTGTACAAGCAGTATCAGATATTCTGGATTACTCAGAATCTGGATTACTGAGTGGTGGAATATCTGATACTACTTGTCCTACATTTCTGCAGGGCATCAATGAACTAGGGCTGAGATAGGAGCTGTCTTGTTAGATGAGGCACGGCTTTCCAGTGCGCTACAGTTTCCACAACTGCTTGTATAATAATTCCCCTGACACTCAAATCATTTACCACTTACCAGCTGGGGTCACTTGCCCTTTATCAGCACACTTGCACTGTTGTTTTCCTATTCTAATTAGGTATTTCTCTGTGCCCATGTCTCTATCAATAGCAGGGAAGATAGACCAAAAAAAAAAAAAAGAAGAATGAATATTTTCGTGTGTGGATGTAAAAAATAGTCTTTAGCTGGGAGTGGTGGCATGTGCCTGCTGTCCCAGCTACTTGGGAGGCTGAGACAGGAGGATCACTTGAGCTGAGGACCTCAAGGCTGCAGCACTGCACTCCAGCCTGGGTGACAGGTGACAGAGTGAGACCCTGTTTCAACAAAAAAATAAAAAGAATAGTCCTGTTTGCTTATTATACTGTCCTGTTTGTATATTATACAACACCCAGGTGTTTCACCACTTTCTCACTTTTCTGACCCATGTAGGAATTTGATTTGACCCATTTTTGACATTATACTAGCAGCCAATGGGATTGCTCTAGATTTTTGAGTGGAAGCCTTGACATGCTGAAAATAAAAGGCTCTCCTCTATTCCTGACCTCCAGTTGTCCAACCTTCAGACATATTGTACACTAGTCTCTATATGTTCTTGTCTGTTGGGAGGGAAGAGGCCCTTCAGACTTAACAAGACTGCCCATAGGTAAAGAGAAGCGAAAGAGAAGATGACGAGGAAAATCAGAAAGATGGAACAGGCTCCTTTCTTTCCTTTCTTTCTCATACTTGAGTCCTATTTAGAACCTTATGATATTCTGCCTTGTGTTTCCATTAATTGAGGGCAGGGTCCATCCATCTAACACAGCTGTTGGTACCCAATATGATTTTGTTGAATTATTAATGAAAAACAAAATACAGCTTCAAACATCAGTGATTATTAGTTTGTAATTCTAACTGCATTTGGAGCTTTTCAGTTACATAAACCGTTCCTGGTCAGAAGCTGGAAATGGGGAACGTGAACGTGAGTTGTCACTCAATATGTAAAACAGAGATTTTCTTACATGTGCATGTGGATGATTAAATGACAAGAATGTATCCTCTTCTGCCACTGTAATTTGGATAAGAATGCCACCATACATTCTTATGAAATATTGTCCAGTCTATATAAAAGAAGCTAGAGAGAGAATTCTCAATTATTTTCAGAAAGAAAACATACCAGTTCATGTAGAAACTTCTCAAAGTCCTGTTTCACTTCGTGAGGTTTCTTGGTAGCCTTTGCTTGGAGTCTAATAATGGAATAAAGAAAATCAGTAACCAAACTAATTGTCCTTATACTGACACCATCTAATAAGCAACATTTTTTAAGAATTTAATATACTGGGCATTTGCCCAGCACTTTACATATATTAATTCAATTACCCTTAAAACTTCTGAAGTAGGCACTACTATTATCCAATTTTATAAATGAGGAAACAGGCTTAGATAGGTTCGGACACCCACCCCCGCCGCATGTGCGTGCATGCACACACACACACACACAGCAGTCATACACCTAGCAAGGAGACAGTCTGAACCCAAGCATTGTGACTCAGGCCTTCAATTCCACCCACTGTGTGGTTCTCATCCCAGCAGTGGCACATCCTCTTCAGTTAGATGGTTCACATAGTATTGCTTTAACTGATTCCACTCATGAGGCTCTAGCCCAGACTTTAAGGAGTGACAGTGGGGAGAGAAGAGTAAAAGAGACTGGCGAGGGAGAGATACAGGGAAGAAAGAGAGGGAGATGGAAAAGGCCAGTGGGTAAGAGTGCTTACTAGACTGTAAGCTCATTGTGAGCAGGGATCCAGGAATCTCATCGTATCTATCACCAAGTATTCATTCAAGAAATATTTATGAAGGACTTGAATGGTTGAATTCAGGAAGCAGCAGGAACTTTTCCAGAGATCTAAGAATGAGGGGAGAAGCAATGGTAGCTAGGCAAGGAAGGATAGAAACTTGAGACAAGGAGAAACATTAGTAAAAGTAACACAGATGAGAGAAAGAGAAACGGAATAAAGGATATATAAGACTATTAATTTCACTGGCAATTTTCAAGTGACATACTTAAAAACTATTTTTCCATAAAATTGGCAGGAAGTAAAATTTTCTGCAAATCCCAAATACACGTTGCTGAAGCAGCCAGTTTAGATGAGCTATTTAACCCCTTGCCAGGCCTATCCGAGGTGTCTTCAGCATTTAGACCAGCGCACCCCGAAGGCAGAGTGGGATTACTTAGTCGGAGGTTCTCTTGCATTCGTGCTCTGTGACTGGCACATGCCCCCTCACTCATTCTCTCTCTGCTTGTTTTGTCTTCTCAAGCTGGGTTTCCTCCTCACTGATTGCTCTTTAGGCCTCACATTTTTCCTTCCATGCTTGTCTCAAATCTGGCTCTTACGGTGTCGATTCTCAGTAACACCTTCTTAGAATCTCCTTGAACTGCACAGTATCCTTAGAATCTGTCTCATCTCACTAAGTTAAAATCACTCCCTCTTCCAAGTCACTCTTCTAGTTTACAATCTCCCCTCTTAAAAAAAAATAACAGTTTTATTCAGATATATGTTACATACCATAAAATTGAACCATTAAAGTGTACAGTTCAGTGGTTTTAGTATATTCATGAAGTTTTATAACATTACTAATCCTCCCTCTTTCTGATTGCCTTTCCTCTCATGAATATCTCTTTTCAAGATTACAAATGGAAGCTCATACACTGTGCCTATAACTTTAACAAGCACATGGGATTTATATATCCGAATGCGTATTTTTCAACAATGTGCCATTGCATTAAACATATTTGAATACTTCTTGTGAGTTACTCTGAAAATTGTCCTACATTCCTCTGCATATTCTCAGTGGTGAAAACTCTTGTCCTGTGTGGATTTGATCTTTGGAAACTTGTAAGAGTCACCCGGAATGGAACCTTATAACAGGTGTTGTGAAGCAGAAAGCTAGGTGATAAAGTTGTTGGTGAAAAGTGAGATAAGATCCTAAAGTAGTGGGTTTAATTTTCTCATGTGACTGGAAAACTAGCTTTGTAAGTTCTAAAATCATATTTAGAAGTATGAAGTGTGACTGGCACAAAGTTACCGTCTCCCTAGGGGGCTTGTTTGAAGGGCTGGACTTGTCTGATACTTCTTATTCTGCACGTGCTTGCCGGTGTGTTGTAAGAAGTAGGTTAATCTCAATACTTTATAGTTTTTCTTCTTATGGTTTAATTTATAAAATAAACAAATGAGTCCCTTCATTGAGGAAAAATGTTTATATGCATAGGGGAAGAAGAGAAATAAAAAACTAGCCCAAGAGAGACCAGCTAAATCGGTTGTTTTTCTAGTTTACAACTTTCATAGGATGGGGCACGCTTATCGGTTTATTTTGAAAAGGACTTGAGCTTAAGTCCTATGGCTGGAGAGGAAAAAGTAGATGATGATAATGTTTAGCGATTAATTAAATGATCAGAGTAGATTATTTTGTGATTAAAGAAAGTTAAAATGTTACTCCAGATTAACTGTTAACTAGAAAACTTTTTTTTGCAGTTTTGTGGTTTTATGTAACATCTCTTCAATTAAAGATGATCTTAAGCACTACCAATTGAATAAGAGACAAACCTATCAAGCTCCTTGTCAATTCTTTCCTGCCGCCATTTTAGAAGTTTTAGTTCTTCATTAATTCTGAGCTTTTCCCTATAAAGTCAAAATTTGAAGTTAAATTTTAAAATAATGCAGGCATTACTAATTGGAAAAGAATAAATCAGCAATTTACTGATATACATGTGTTAATAAAAGCCCTCGACAAACCAATTCATTCCCTCCCTATGCACTATTTAGTGTAAAGAATCCCTCAGCACATTCCCTCTTACAAACATGTGCTGACGGTATCACCTACCATGCCTGAGGACAGCTGGACTCCACCTTCTGCTACCATGGGGGCCCTCTGGAAAGCTGTCCATCCCTGTTTTTCCCACTAAGTGCAGGAAGTCTAAGGGGTATGTGTGTGTGGACGTACACATGCATCTGTGGGTGGGTGGGCGGGAAAGAGGCAATGGGGACCCTTGGAAAACGGGGGTGCAGGCTTTTAGATCTGCCCACTGGATAGGACATAACTGGTGGTCCTCCATTTACCTCTCTTGGAGGTGCTCCTTGGACAGCAGGAGGCACCCAAAAGGGAGGATCATCTTTTCTCCCCCTAAAGGCAATGACATCTCAAGGCAGTAACTTTGATAGCATGGACAGAAGAAGTGGACCCTGCCAATTTGTTCTTGTAAAAATTGATGGATATTCTCTCATTAACCCATTCCTAGCTTCCTAGCACATAAGATTACCATGACTGACCACAAGCAATTATTTAAATTAAGTACAAATAACTGAAAATGTTCCCCCAAGAAAACATTTCAGGAAGGACTTTGCTTTCTTGATTTCCTTGCTTGACACCAGCCCAGCTGCCACCCCAGCTCCAGGGAATTCCTTCTCCTGCAGGGAACCTTTCTGCTGGTCTTCCAGGGCTTATCTTTGTAAATGGACGATACTCCAATCTCCATTCCCTGGAGCTCTTGCCTCTTCCTGTTGAGGTGCACCCCTCCAGTCACACCAAGCAAAGCTTCTTTCCTTTCTTCTGTCCCTCTCACTTGCCATGGTTCCATGGTTACAACATACACCCTTGACACTTACCTGAAAAGAATCTCTGAGTCTGTAAGATGCTCAGACATGACTCTCATGATTAACATAAGGAACTTAGTTTAGATGATTTCTCTGTTTCCAGCTATAAAAAAGTATTATATTTAACAATAGTATAGCATCAACTTACATCCTAAAATCCTTTTGGTTCCTTGCAAATTGTCTTTTTGCCTCCTTTATAACATCACGGTATGTTGGAGCAGGTAGTGTGCTAGGCTTATTATTAAGGAATGATTTTCAATTAGGAACATTTGGGAAGTAAATAGTACCCTTCACAGAGGGACCAAGGGGACTATGTGACTTCACTTTTCAGTAATGAAGAGTCTCAAGTATAAACATGAATATTATGTCCGGAGTTACACCCAGAGGACTGAAAGAAGGCAACACCACTTTAAACTTGTCCCATTATCTCAACCATAGCAACCACAGGGCACTATGATTTAATAGTTTCATAAATCCTGTAATTACCTTACCTTTTGTGTGTCTTTGTTTTAAAAGCAGCAACTTGTTAAATGTAAATACTAAAAATTACCAAAATATTAAAAATGTACCAAAATTCATTTTTTTCTTATTTATTTCTGAGACAGGTCTTGCTTTGTCACCCAGGCTGGAGTGTGGTAGCATGATCATAGTTCACTGTGGCCTCAAACTCCTGGGCTCAAAGGAATCCTCCTGCCTCAGCTTCCTAAGTACTTGTAGACGGGATCTGCTCTCTTGCCCAGACTGGTCTTGAACTTGAAACTCCTGGGCTCAAGCAATCTTCCTGCCTTGGCCTCCCAAAGTATTGGGATTACAGGCATGAGCCACAACACCCAGCTTTCATTTTCACATATACTGAGAACCTTAAAGACTCTCTATTTCTAAGAGGCTTTGGGGGTAACTGGCAGCATGTGTGGCTGCCTTAGCCTGGTTTCCGCTCTCTGCCCAGAAGAAAGGTGGTAATCAGAATGTCCAAGTATGCTGCTAAAGAAGCTGGGTTCCTCTGTCCTGTCTGTTTCTGGTACAGCCTGTGGATATGTCCTAACCTTGGCCTTAACCCATGCCTGATCTGGCAAAGCAGCCACTTCCCTTTTGAAGTGGCAATTGACCAGTATTGGCCAATATTAGCAAGGAGACAAGCTCCTCCGCTTGTGTTAAATGAAGACCTTAGCCTCGCTGTTAACACTAGGAGCTCTTAAACCTCTGCCATCACTAAGATATAGGGGATGAACTGTCCTCTTACAGCCCCGCTCCCATTGTGAAACTTCAGTATTACCTCTTTCTCTGAATGTAGTTTGCCCATTTTTAAAAAAACTTTATTTTCTGTTTCAAGGCTGTTGCTGATGCTCATTTTATTTATTTTTCACTAAGTATTTTATTCATTTATTTGAATAATTTATTTCTCACTTGGTACGTACTTTTTAAAAAATAGTTTCAACTTTTATTTTAGATTCAGGAGGTACATATGCAGGTTTGGTGCATGGGTATATTTCATGATGTTGAGGTTTGGGGTACGAATGATCCTGTCACCCATGTAGTGCGCATAGAACACGATAGTTTTTCAACACTTGCTCCCCTCCCTTCCCTTCTCTTATAGTATGCAGTGTCTACTGTTGACACCTTTATGTCCATGAGTACCCAATATTTAGCTCCCACTTATAGTGAGAACATGTGGTATTTGGTTTTCTGCTCCTGTATTATTTACTTAGGATAATGGCCTCCATCTGCATTCATGTTGCTGCAAAGGAAATGAGTTCGTCCTTTATTTATGAACATGTAGAATTCCACGGTGTATATGTATGACATTTTCTTTATCCAGTCTGCCGTTGGTGGGGATCTACGTTGATTCCATGTCTTTGCTATTGTGAATAGTGCTGCAATGAATATATGAGTACATGTGTCTTTTTGGTAGAATAATTTATTTTTCTTTTGAGTATAATGGGACTGCTGGGTTGAATGGTAGTTCTGTTTTAAGTTCTTTGAGAAATCTCCAACTACTTTTGACAGTGCCTGAACTAATTTACATTCCCACCAACAATGTATAAGCATTCCTTTTCTCTGCAGCCCATCAGCATCTGTTGTTTTTTGACTTTTTAATAATAGTCATCCTGACTGGAGTAAGATGATATCTCATTGTAGTTTTCATTTGCATTTCTCTGGCAATGAGTGATGCTAAGCATTTTTGCATATGTTTGTCGGACACTTGCATATCTTTGTTTGAAAAGTGCCTGTTCATATCATTTGCCCACTTTTCTTTTTTTTTTTTTTAGTATTATACTTTAAGTTCTGGGATACATGTGCAGAACATGTAGGTTTGCTACATAGGTATACACATGTCATGGTAGTTTGCTGCACCCATCAACCCATCATCTACATTAGGTATTTCTCCTAATGCTATGTCTCCCATAGCCCCACTCCCCTGACAGGCCCTGGTGTGTGATGTTCCCCTCCCTGTGTCCATGTGTTCTCATTGTTCACCTCCCACTTATGAGTGAGAACATGTGGTGTTTGGTTTTTCTGTTCTTGTGTTAGTTTGCTGAGAATGATGGTTTCCAGCTTCATCCATGTCCCTGCAAAGAACATGAACTCATCTTTTTTATGGCTGCATAGTATTCCATGGCATATATGTGCCACATTTTCTTTATCCAGTCAATCATTGATGGGCATTTGAGTTGGTTCCAAGTCTTTGCTATTGTGAACAGTGCTGCAATAAACATACGTATGCATGTGTCTTTATAGTAGAATGATTTCGAATCCTTTGGGTATAGACCCAGTAATGGGATTGCTGGGTCAAATGGCATTTCTAGTTCTAGATCCTTGAGGAATTGCCACATTGTCTTCCATAATGGTCGAACTAATTTACACTCCCAACAACAGTGTAAAAGTGTTCCTATTTCTCCACATCCTCTCCAGCATCTGTTGTTTCCTGACTTTTTGATGATCACTATTCTAACTGGTGTGAGATGGTATCTCATTGTAGTTTTGATTTGCATTTCTCTAATGACCAGTGATGATGAGCTTTTTTTCATATGTTTGTTGGCTGCATAAATGTCTTCTTTTGAGAAGTGTCTGTTCTTATCTTTTGCCCACTTTTTCATGGGGCTGTTTTCTTCTTGTAAATTTGTTTAAGTTCCTTATGGATTCTGGATATTAGCCCTTTGTCAGACGGATAGATTGCAAAAACCTCCCATTCTGTAGGTTGCCCGTTCACTCTGCTGACAGTTTCTTTTGCTGTGCAAAAGCTCTTTAATCAGATCCCATTTATCAATTTTGGCTTTCGTTGCCATTGCTTTTGGTGTTTTAGTCATGAAGTCTTCCATGCCTATGTCCTGAATGATATTGCCTATGGTTTTAGGTCTTACGTTTAAGTCTTTAATCCATCTTGAGTTAATTTTTATATAAGGTGTAAGGAAGGGATCCAGTTTCAGCTTTCTGCATATAGCTAGCCAGTTTTCCCAACACCATTTATTAAATAGGGACTCCTTTCCCCATTGCTTGTTTTATCAGATTTGTCAAAGATCAGATGGTTGTAGATGCGTGGCATTATTTCTTAGGCCTCTGTTCTGTTCCGTTGGTCTATATATCTGTTTTGGTACCAATGCCATGCTGTTTTGGTTACTGTAGCCTTGTAATATAGTTTGAAGTCAGGTAGTGTGACGCCTCCAGATTTGTTCTTTTTGCTTAGAATTGTCTTGGCTATGTGGGCTCTTTTTAGGTTCCATGTGAAATTTAAAGTCATTTTATTCCAATTATGTGAAGAAAGTAAATGGTAGCTTGATGGGGATAGCACTGAATCTATAAATTACTTTGGGCAGTATGGGCATTTTCATGATATTGATTCTTCCTATCCATAAGCATGGAAAGTTTTTCCATTTGTTTGTGTCATCTTTTATTTCACTGAGCAGTGGTTTGTAGTTCTCCTTGAAGAGGTCCTTCACATCCCTTGTAAGTTGGATTCTTAGGTATTTTATTCCCTTTGTAGCAATTGTGAATAGGAGTTCACTCATGATTTGGCTCTCTGTTTGTCTGTTATTGGTATATAGAAATGCTTGTAATTTTTGCACATTGATTTTGTATCCTGAGACTTTGCTGAAGTTGCTTATTAACTTGAGGAGATTTTGGGCTGAGATGATGGTGTTTTCTAAATATACAGTCATGTCATCTACAAACAGAGAAAATTTGATTTCCTCGTTTCCTAATTGAATACCCTTTATTTGTTTCTCTTGCCTGGTTGCCATGGACAGAACTTCCAATACTATGTTGAATAGGAGTGGTGAGAGAGGGCATCCTTATCTTGTGCTGGTTTTCCAAGGGAATGCTTCCAATTTTTGCCCATTCAGTATGATATTAGCTGTGGGTTTGTCATAAATAGCTCTTATTATTTTGAGATACGTTCCATCAATGCCTAGTTTATTGAGAGTTTTTTGCATGAAGGGCTGTTGAATTTTGTCGAAGGCCTTTTCTGCATCTATTGAGATAATCATGTGGCTTTTGTCGTTGGTTCTGTTTATGTGATGGATTATGTTTATTGATTTGCGTATGTTGAACCAGGCTTGCATCCCAAGGATGAAGCTGACTTGATCGTGGTGGATAAGCTTTTTGATGTGCTGCTGGATTCTGTTTGCCAGTATTTTATTGAGGATTTTTGCATCAATGTTCATCAGGGATAATGGCCTGAAATTTTCTTTTTTTGTTGTGTCACTGTCACATTTTGGTATCAGGATGATGCTGACCTCATAAAATGAGTTAGGGAGGATTCCCTCTTTTTCTATTGTTTGGAATAGTTTCAGGAAAAATGGTACTAGCTCCTCTTTGTACCTCTGGTAGAATTCGGCTGTGAATCCGTCTGGTCCTGGACTTTTTTGGCTGGTAGGCTATTAATTGCTGCCTCAACTTCAGAACTTGTTATTGCTCTATTTAGGGATTCAACTTCTTCCTGGTTTAGTCTTGAGAGGATGTATGTGTCCAATAATTTATCCATTTCTTCTAGATTTTCTAGTTGATTTGTGTAGAGATGTTTATAGTATTTTCTGTGGATAGCTTGTATTTCTGTGGGATCAGTGGTGATATCCTCTTTACCATTTTTTATTGCATCTATTTGATTCTTCTCTTTTTTTTCTTTTAGTCTGGCTAGTGGTCTATCTATTTTGTTGATCTTTTCAAAAAATCAGCTCTTAGAATCATGGATTTTTTGAAGGGTTTTCATGTCTCTTTTTCAGTTCTGCTCTGATCTTAGTTATTTCTTGCCTTCTGCTAGGTTTTGAATGTGTTTGCTCTTGCTTCTCTAGTTCTTTCAATTGTGATGTTAGGGTGTTGATTTTAGATCTTTCCTGCTTTCTCTTGTGGGCATTTAGTGCTATACATTTCCCTTTACACACTGCTTTAAATCTGTCCCAGAGATTCTGGTACGTTGTGTCTTTGTTCTTATTGGTTTCAAAGAACATCTTTATTGCTGCCTTCATTTCTTTATTTACCCAGTAGTCATTCAGGAGCAGGTTGTTCCTGTTTCCATGTAGTTGAGCAGTTTCCATGTAGTTGTGCAGTTTTGAGTGAGTTTCTTAATCCTGAGTTCCGATTTGATTGCACTGTGATCTGAGAGACTGTTTGTTATGGTTACCATTCTTTTGCATTTGATGAGGAGTGTTTTAATTCCAATTATGTGGTCAATTTTAGAATAAGTGCAATGTGGTGCTGAGAAGAAGGAAGAATGTATATTCTGTTGATTTGGGGTGGAGGGTTCTGTAGATGTCTATTAGGTCTGCTTGGTCCAGAGCTGAGTTCAAGTCCTGGATATCCTTGTTAATTTTTTGACTTGTTGATCTAATATTGACAGTGGGGTGTTAAAGTCTCCCACTATTATTTTGTGGGAGTCTAAGTCTTTTTGTAGGTCTCTAAGAACTTGCTTTATGAATCTGGGTCCTCCTGTATTGGGTGCATATGTATTTAGGATAGTTAGCTCTTCTTGTTGCACTGATCCCTTTACTATTAAGTAATGCCCTTTTTTGTCTCTCTTGATCTTTGTTGGTTTAAAGTCTGTTTTATGAGAGACTAGGATTGCAACCCCTGCTTTTTTTTTGCTTTCCATTTGCTTGGTAAATATTCCTCCATCCCTTTATTTTGAGCCTATGTGTGTCTTTGCACAAGAGATGGGTCTCCTAAATATAGCACACTGATAGGTCTTGACTCTTTATCCAATTTGACAGTCTGTGTCTTTTAATTGGGGTATTTAGTCCATTTACATTTAATGTTAATATTGTTATGTGTGAATTTGATCCTGCCATTATGATTCTATCTGGTTGTTTTGCCCATTAATTGATGTAGTTTCTTCATAGCATTGATGGTCTTTACAATCTGGCATGTTTCTGCAGTGGCTGGTACCGGTTATTCCTTTCCATGTTTAGTGCTTCCTTCAGGAGCTCTTGTGGGGCAGGCCTGATGGTGACAAAATCTCTCGGCATTTCCTTGTCTGTAAAGGATTTTATTTCTCCTTCACTTATGAAGCTTAGTTTGGCAGGATATGAAATTCTGGGTTGAAAATTCTTTTCTTTAAAAATGTTGAATATTGGCCGTCAATCTCTTCTGGCTAGTAGGGTTTCTGCCGAGAGATTCGCTGTTAGTCTGGTGGGCTTCCCTTTGTGAGTAACCTGACCTTTCTCTCTGGCTGCCCTTAAAATCTTTTCCTTCATTTCAACCTTGGTGATCTGCGAATTATGTGTCTTGGGGTTGCTATTCTTGAGGAATATCTTTGTGGTGTTCTCTGTATTTCCTGAATTTGAATGTTGGCCTGCCTTGCTAGGTTGGGGATGTTCTCCTGGATAATATCCTGAAGAGTGTTTTCCAACTTGGTTCCATTCTCTTTGTCACTTTCAGGTACACCAATCAAATGTTTGGTCTTTTCACATAGTCCCATATTTGTTGGAGGCTTTGTTTCTTTTCACTCTTTTTTCTCTAATCTTGTCTTCTTGCTTTATTTCATTGAGTTGATCTTCAGTCTCTGATATCCTTTCTTCCGCTTGATCGATTCGGCTATTGATACTTGTGTATGTTTCACGAAGTTCTCGTGGTGTGTTTTTCAGCTCCATCAGGTCATTTATATTCTTCTCTAAACTGGTTATTCTAGTTAGCAATTCATCTAACCTTTTTTCAAGGTTCTTAGCTTGCTTGCATTGGATCAGAACATACTCCTTTAGCTCACAGGAGTTTGTTATTACCCACCTTCTGAAGCCCACTTCTGTCAGTTTATCAAACTTATTCTCCGTCCAGTTTTGTTCCCTTGCTGGCAAGGAGCTGTGATTCTTTGGCAGAGAAGAGGTGTTCTGGTTTTTGGAATTTTCAGTCTTTTTGCACTGGTTTCTCCTCATCTTCATGAATTTATCTACCTTTGGCCTTTGAAGTTGGTGACCTTTGGATGGGGTCTCTGAGTGGACATCCTTTGTGTTGATGTTGATATTATTCCTTTCTGTTTGTTAGTTTTCCTTCTAACAATCAGGCCCCTCTGCTGCAGGTCTGCTGGAGTTTGCTGGAGGTCCGCCCCAGACCCCGTTTGCCTGGGTATCACTGGCAGAGGCCGCACAACAGTAAAGATTGCTGCCTGTTCCTTCCACTGGAAGCTTTGTCCCAGAGGGGCACCTACCAGATGCCGGCCGGCTCTGGTGAGTTTCTTAATCCTGAGTTCTGATTTGATTGCACTGTGGTCGGAGAGACTGTTTGTTATGATTACCATTCTTTTGCATTTGCTGAGGAGTGTTTTACTTCCAATATGTGGTTAATTTTAGAATAAGTGCAATGTGGTGCTGAGAAGAAGGAAGAATGTGGTGCTGAGAAAAGGAAGACACATCTGTAGGAGGTGTCTGTTGGCCCCTGCTGGGAGGTGCCTCTCAAATCAGGATGCACAGGGGTCAGGGACCCACTTGAGGAGGCAGTCTGTCCCTTATCAGAGCTCTAATGCTGTGCTGGGAGATCCGCTGCTCTCTTCAGAGCTGCCAGGTATGGACGTTTACGTCCGCTGAAGCTGTGCCCACAACCGCCCCTTCCCCCAGGTGCTCTGTCCCAGGTAGGTGAGGGTTTTATCTATAAGTCCCTGACTGAGGCTGGTGCCTTTTTTTCAGAAATGCCCTGCCCATAGAGGAAGGAATCTAGAGAGGCAGTGGCAGTCTTGCTGAGCTGCAGTGGGCTCCACCCAGTTGGAACTTCCCAGAGGCTTTGTTTACACTGTGAGGATAAAACTGCCTACTCAAGTCTCAGCAGTGGTGGACGCCCCTCCCGGCACCAAGCTTGAGGGTCCCAGACTGCTGTGCTGGTACAAGAATTTCAAGCCAGTGGATCTTAACTTGCTGGGCTCCGTGGGGGCGGGACCTCCGGAGCCAGACCACTTGGCTCCGTGGCTTCAGCCCCCTTTCCAGGGGAGTAAATTGTTCTGTCTCACTGGTGTTCGAGGTGCCACTCGGGTATGAAAGAAAACTCCTGTGGCTAGCTTGGTGTCTGTCCAAACAGCCGCCCAGTTTTGTGCTGGAAACCCAGGGCCCTGGTGGTGTAGGCACTGGAGGGAATCTCCTGGTTTGCAGGTTGCAAAGACCATGAGAAAAGCGCAGTATCTGGGCTGGAGTACACGGTACAGTCCCTAATGGCTTCCCTTGAGTGGGAGAGGGAGTTCCCCCAACCCCTGCTTTGCCTCGCCCTCCTTGGGCTGCACTTACTGTCCAACCAGTGCCAATGAGATGAACCAAGTACCTCAGTTGGAAATACAGAAATCACCTGCCTTCTGGGTCAATCTTGCTAGAAGCTGCAGACCGGGCTGTTCCTATTTGGCCATCTTGCCAGCAAAATCCTTGCCCACTTTTTAATGGGACTATTTATTATTTGTTTGTTCAGTTCTTTAGGTTCCTTTTAGATTCTGGATATAAGACCTTTGTTGGATGCATAGTTTGTGAATATTTTCTCCCATTCTGTAGATTGTTTATTGACTATGTTGATGTTTTATCTTACTGTGCAGAAGCTCTTAATTAGGTCCCACTTGTCAATTTTTGTTTTTGTTGCATTTGCTTTTGAGGACTTAGTCACAGATTATTTCTCTATGCCAATGTACAGAATGGTGTTTTCTAGGTTTTCTTCTGGGATTCTTATAGTATGAAGTCTTACATTTAAATATCTAATCCATTTTGAGTTAATTTTTGTATATGATGAAAGGAAAGGGTCCAGTTCCAATCTTCGGCAGATGGCTGGCCAGCTATCCCAGTACGATTTATTGAGTAGGGGGTCCTTTCCCCATTGCTTGTTTTTGTTGACTTTTTTGGAGATCACATAGTTGTAGGTGTGTGACTTTATTTCTGAGTTCTCTATTCTGTTCCATCAGTCTTTGTGTCTGTTCTTGTACCAGTATCATGCTGTTTGGGTTACTGTAGCCTTATAGTATAGTTTCAAGTTGGGTAATGTGATGTCTCCAGCTTTGTTCTTTTTGCTTAGGATTTTTTTTTTTTTTTTTTTTTTTTTTTGCTATTTGGGCTTTTTTGGTTTTATGTGAATTTTAGAATAGTTTTTCCTAATTCTGTGAAAAATTACATTGGTAATTGGATAGAAATAGCATGGAATCTGTAAATTGCTTTGGGTAGTATGGCAAGTTTAACAGTATTGATTCTTCCACCCCATGAGCATAGGACGTTTTTCCATTTGTTTGTGTCACCTATGATTTCTTTCCACAGTGTTTTGTAGTTTTCCTTGTAGCGATCTTGCACCTCCTGGGTTAGATGTAGCTGTGATTACAGGTGTGCACCACCATGCCTGGCGATTTTTTGTATTTTTAGTAGAGATGGAATTTCATCATGTTGCCCAGGCGGGTTTCAAACTCTTGAGCTCAAGTGATTTGCTCACCTCAACCTCCCAAAGTACTGGGATTACATGTTTGAGCCCCTGTGTCTGGCTGAGAGCTTTCTAACTTTTTGAGGTAAGCATTAATGCTATAAACTTTTGTCTTAATGTGGTTTTTGCTGCATCCCAAAAATTTTGGTATGTTGTGGTTCTGTTTTCATTTCTTTTAAATATTTTTTTCCTTTCTGCCTTAATTTCATTGCTTACCCCAAAGTCATGCAGGGACAATTTGTTTGATTTTCATTCAATTGTGTGGTCTTGGGAAATCTTTTTGGTATTGACACCTATTTCTATTTCAAGAATATGGTTGGTAAGAGTTTGGTTTTTTTGAATTTATCAAAACTTGCTTTATGGCCGAGCTTGTGGTTGATATTAGAGTATCTTCTGTGTGCAGATGGTAGCAATGTATATTCTGTGGTGGATGGGTGAAGTATTTTGTAGGTATCTCTTATGTCCTATTGGTTAAGTGTCTGAATCATGTCCTGAGTTTTTTTGTTGGGTTCTGCCTGGATGATCTGCCTTAGATTGTCAGTAGGGTGTTGAAGTTCCCCCACCCCATTATTGTATGGCTATTTCTTTTGGTATGTCTAAAAGTAGTTGTTTTATGAATCTGGGTGCTCCAATGTTGTGTGCATTTATATTTAGGATAGTTAAGTCTCCTTGTTGAATTGAACCCTTTATCATTATGTAATACCCTTTGTCTTTTTTTGACTCTTGTTGGTTTAAAGTCTGTTTTATCTGGTATAAGAATAGTGACTCCTGCTCTTTTTTGTTTTCCTTTTGTGTGATAGAACTTTCTCCAGTCCTTTAATGTGAGCCTACGGGTGGGTGTTGTTACACATAAAAAGGGTCTCTTGCATCCTGGCTAACACGGTGAAACCCCGTCTCTACTAAAAAAATACAAAACAACTAGCCGGGCGAGGTGGCGGGTGCCTGTAGTCCCAGCTACTCAGGAGGCTGAGGCAGGAGAATGGCATAAACCCGGGGGGCGGAGCTTGCAGTGAGCTGAGATCTGGCCACTGCACTCCAGCCTGGGCGACAGAGCGAGACTCCATCTCAAAAAAAAAAAAAAAAAAAAAAAAGGGTCTCTTGAAGATAGCAGATGGACTGATCTTGTTCTTTTATCCAACTTGCAACTCTGTGCCTTTTCAATGGAGCATTTAGACTGTTTGTATTCAAGGTTATAATTAATATGTGAGGCTTTGGTGCTATCATGAAGTTGTTAGCTGGCTGCTTTGTAGTTTCTACTGTGTCGTTGGTTTATAGTATCTGTGGTCTATATACTCAAGGGTGTTTCTGTGGTAGAAGGTATCCTTCTTTTGTTTTCTCTTTTAGAATTCCCTTAAAGATCTCTTACGAGACGGGTCTAGTGGCAATGAATTCCCTTAGTGCTTGCTTGTCTAGAAAATATTTTATTTCTCCTTTGCTTATGAAGTTTAGTTTGGTGTAATATGAAATTCTTGGTTGGAATTTCGTTTCTTTTAGAATTCTGAAAATAGGCCCCCAATCTCTCCTGGCTTATAAATTTCTGCTGAGAAGTCTGCTATAGTCTGAAGGTGTTCCCTTTTTACAAGATCTGGCTTTTTTCTCTATCCGCTTTTAAGATTTTTAAGATTTTTTCTTTAGCACTGACCTTGGAAAGTCTGGTGAGTATGTGCTTTCGTGATGTTCATTTTGTATAGTATCTCGCAGGTGTTCTCTGGATTTCTTGAATCTGGTTGTCTACGTCTCTAACAAGATAATAAGACTTGGGACACTTTTTCAATTATTCCTTCAAATATGTTTTCTGTGTTATATACTTTTTCTCCTCTCTCAAGAATGCCAGTAATTTATAGGTTTGGTCACTTTACATAATCCTGTATTTCTCAAAGATTTTGTTCATTTTTCTTAATTCTTGTTTTTTTTTAAATTTTTTTGTCAGATTTGGTTATTTTAAAAGACTGGTCTTTAAGCACTGAAATTTTTTCTTCTGCTTGGCACAGTCGATTAATAAAACTTTCAACTGTATTTTGAAAATTTTAATTGAGTTTTTCAATTCCAGAAGCTCTGATTGATTTCCTAAGATGTGTATCTCTTACTTCATTTCCTGAATTGATTTAGGAGTTTCTTTGTGTTGACTTTCAACACACTCCAGTGCCTGTGGTTAAGGCTGTTGAGCAAGATGGAAGAGTGACTGTATTTTCACTTACATGAAAATAGCTCTACCCAATACAATTTTATTTGTTGCCTGGCAGAGGCCATCCTAGGAAGTTTCTACCCAGTTAAGGCCTCATTTTGGTGTTGTTTCCATTGTGTTCCTGAGGGCAACTCACTTTACTCCAGAAGAGAAATGTAATAGTGATGTATGTATATTCAAACAGTAACTAACAGAATGGCCAGTTTATCCACTGGAATTTCCTGCTCTCAATTTATTGTTCTGGCAACCTAGAGTCTGAAAGATAGCATTGTCTTCAGGCATCACATGATATCCACGAGATCTGATCACACTACACAAATTACCCTGTATTCAGGAATTTCCTAAATGACATTGCTGGAATAGGTGTCCATATGAACTACAGTTTTCCTGATATGAATCAATTCTGCATGGTATTATTTAAAAATAAAACATCCTTAGGCTGAATCCAGGTTACTTCCAAATTTTGGCTTTGAGATTTCATTCTGCATAGTAATATTTTTTATCATTTAATAAACATTCAATATTAACACATTAGTTCTCAAATCTAAAAGGAAAGTAGTGGAAGCCTCATTTTAAATAATTGAAGCAGGGAAGAACTAAACCTTATGAAATCTCATATTGAATGTTTCAGCATGACTTAAAAATATGATTGTACAAAGAATATTTTAGAAGCATTAATGTAATCAAAGAAAATTACCATAATCCCATTCTCCAAAAAATAAAAATTATTTTCATTTTTCTGTGTCTTTCCATCCGTTACATACAAATACATATTTTACAATATTGTTATAACAGTATGGTTGCTTTCTTTACCCAACATACTATCATGATTTCTTTATGCATTCAAGTTTTATAATAATTATTTTAATTTTTGCAAAAGGTTACACTGAGTGTACATACCTAAAGTGCCCTATTTCCCTGATAATATAGCATGGTCCAAACTTTGTTGGATTTCTTTATGTGAAATCACCAGTTTCTCCTCTCATCCCCAATTGTGTGTTCCAATATGACACTTTCCCCACAAGGGCCTAGCAAAGGAGGACTGTAATTCTTTTATCTGAAATCCCTCTGAATTTGAAGGAAAGATAACCCTGGTCTTGCTTAGCTAGGACTTGGAGTGATACGCATGATTGAAAATAGAGGTGGTGGTCCTATTCATTACATAAACAAGAAGTCTGCAATCTCAGTCGTGCCAGGTTTCCATCTTTATCGTTTTTCCTCACTTTGGCTGTCACAGACTGTGAAGGAGTCTGGCAGCCTTCAAATAAAAGGTTCAGCAATCTTCCTGAAATGACTGAAACTTGAAGGTATCAAGTTACTTTCAATGCCCGCCTTACTCCCTCCTGCTACATCAAGTGATTGAACGTCTAAAATCTTTTCTGAGTAAAAGTTGCAGAAAATTGAATATTATTCTTCTTTTAAAATGATTAATACAACCAATGATACTCTTTTTCTAAAGTATAAATGGTGTTGAGCTGCTTAAACTTATTTGCATACAGCTATTACCTGCTACTGTTTAATTTCTTCCTCAGGTGCCTGTTAGAACGTCAAAGATTTTATTTTTCTACAAAGTTATTGTGTTCTCTTGAGTATCGCTTCCATGATTATTTGTGAGGGAGGTGATATATTTGTCACTTTGAATAAATTTTGGATTTTCTCTGACTTGTACATTTATTATATACTATTGGTATTGAAACCAAGAATTATGTTTTCTTTTTTTTTTTTTGAGACGGAGTCTCGCTCTGTCGCCCAGGCTGGAGTGCAGTGGCACGATCTCCACTCACTGCAAGCTCCGCTTCCGGGGTTCATGCCATTCTCCTGCCTCAGCCTCCCAAGTAGCTGGGACTATAGGTGCCCGCCACCATGCCCGGCTAATTTTTTGTATTTTTAGTAGAGACGGGGTTTCACCGTGTTAGTCAGGATGGTCTTGATCTCCTGACCTCGTGATCCGCCCACCTCGGCCTCCCAAAGTGCTGGGATTATAGGCGTGAGCCACCGTGCCCAACAATTTTATTTCTTATAAAGTGTTAATTTTGAACATATGACTTCATTGAAATGAACTAGGAAGCCATATGTTCCTTATAAACTCATTCTAATTGTAAAATTTGGTCATGGGTGTACATTTGTGCTGTATAATGAAGTTCTAGGTGGTATGATGTTGGTGTTCATGGAAATCTTAACATTTTCTTGTACAACTCAGTGGTGATGGTTTTCAGTTGATATCTGTTGATGTGTGTTGATGAATATCTTAACTTTTATTCTTTTTAGACACTTAAAACCATACATTTTTTTCCCAATTAGAAAAAACAGAATACTTAGACCCTATAAATTATGAATAATGGTTATATTCTACTCCTTGGGGATGAATGTGGCAACATGTTTTTCAATTCCACCACCTGAGTTGGTCTCATACTCTATATTCCCATGCACTACTACATGGTTAGCCACTGAATGGAAGATTCATTTGGGGACAAATAACATAGTCCTTTTCTGGGACTTCACAACACTGCTTGGGATGTAACAAACTAAGACCTTCTCAACTCAAGACTCTGGGGTCTTTCATCTCCCTTTATAATCACAGAATATTGGAGAAACCAAGGGGTCTTAGAAATTGTAGGATCAAATTTAATTATGTTAGAAATGAAGAAATGGAAGCTTCTAGAAGTGAAGTACCTTGCCTTTGAGAGACTGAGTGCCTGTGAGAGACTCAGGAAAAGAATGGCCCAGTGGCAAATTTCGTATTTATTTGCCAAAAGTATTGTCCTAGAATTGAAACCAAGAGGTTAATTTGATCTGGTCTGCCTGCCCTGCTTGCTTTTGGTCACTTGCTTTTTGTTATTTTATTTTTATTTTCCTTTTTCCATAAAGCTGAAAGCCATGCTGCTGAACGCAAAACTTAACCTTTACTGGCTACTTCATAGATAACATTCATAGTTCACTAAAACAACACTTCTGTTGCTTTTCAGAAACTTGGGCCAGCTCCTGTCCAATTCAAACTGGTTGAGACCACCAACTCTTGAGCTGGGCCTGTGCAAGTGTGCAACAAGTGGCCTTTTGACCTTGGAGGGCCAAAAACTTTACCCTCAGGTTGTGCTAACACAATTTTCTATACATATATACTACAAAATGCTATGAATCCTGACTATGCTTGCACAGAATGAACCTGTTACTTCATTTTCCCCATTGCCAATCACCTTTCCCCACACCTTAGGCCTCCCCATTTCCCTAACCCAGAAATACCCCTAAGCCTTATTTTAGGGGAAGTGGATGTGAGAGCTGTTCTCCTGCCTCCTTGCCTGGCAGCTTTGCCAATAAATCTTTTTTCTTTTGCAAAACCCATGTCACAGTGATTGATTCACTGTGCATGGGCAGAACAGACCTGGACCTCAGTGATAACAGAATGAAGCTTCAGGAGGCTTTGCTGTCTACCCTGTATGCCCTAGAGATAGTCTTTGGAGTATTCTCAGAGTTGTTTCTGAGCATCTCAGGCTTAAGATGAAATGCCCATTATATACATAATGCTAATTGTATAATAAGTAAAAGGAAGCTAGGCAGCAAGCTGTGGCCAGAATCTCCTACTGTATGCACTAAAATTCACTTAGTTTTTAATCCTAAAAACTAAATTATTGAAATAAGCTTATTAGCATGTGGCCTAATCTGATCTTAAAGCAGTTATATTCTGTTTAATGTTTACCTTTGCCTATACGTAAAATATTTTAATGTTAGATTTGTAGTTTACCCAACATCCATGTATCAAAAAGAATTTTTTTAAGTTTATAAGCACATGTGACTTATTCTATAGGAAATAACATTGTTGGAATCTTACCCAGATTCTAAATGGCCTATAATTATATGTAAAATAGGATTGCAATTCTAGTAAGTTTCACTATTTAATACATCATTAGCAGCAGTTTTGTAGTATACTCAGGAAATTGAGGGAACAGGGCAATTGAAAACATTAACACTTATTCAAGTAAAATAATTCAACAAAATTGCCAGGATTTTATTAGGCATCGAAACACAAAAAGAAGTAGAGACATGGTGTTTTGCTGTTAAGAAATTAGTAATAATGAGAAGTGACAACAGTGTTGAAATAGGAGACAGAAGAACTATAAAATTTAGGAATAAAGACTGTAATAGCTTAGTGATTTGTGCTTTTAGTGCAGGGTTGTTTAAAAGTGGATGAAGGTGCTTCTCCATTCTACTATAGCATTCTATGCATAGGACAGATTACTGATGACCCTACTTCCTGTCTTTGCTATTGGATTGCTTAGCACCCTTGTACTAGTATCAGTGCTGGTATGTAACAGGTATTTGGTAAAACAAACAGCAAATGTTTACTGTTCTTTGCCTACTGAACAAGTATTCTTATTAGTATCTAGGTGCAGTTGAGTTATAGATTTCATCCTGAGAAGCTTAGTTATTATCACAAAGTTAATTAGTTTTTGCTATATTGTTTAAGAAGTCAGAGAAGTATTGATAACCTTCAATGAAAACTTCCATTAAAATGGATAACACTGGCTAGGCATGGTTGCTCACGCTGGTAATCCCAACACTTTGGGAGGCTGAGGTGGGTGGATCACCTGAGGTCAGGAGTTCAAGACCAGCCTGGCCAACATGGTGAAACCCTGTCGCTACTAAAAATATAGAAATTAGCTGGGCACGGTGGCAGGTGCCTGTAGTGCCAGCTACTTGGGAGGCTGAGGCAGGAGAATCACCTGAACCTGGGAGGCAGAGGCTGCAGTGAGCTGAGATTGCGCCATTGCACTCCAGCCTGGGTGATAAGAGCGAAACTCTGTCTCAAAAAAAAAAAAAGGTTAACATAAAAAGTTTTAGTGCTTCAAATGATCAGCTTTAGTTATCTGGAAAATTTAATTATGGGCCACAGTTCACTCCCTGGTAAGGCTGGATAAACAAGTTGTTGATTTGTAGAAATTCCAGCGTTTTCATAATTTATGTCCTTTAACGGAGACAGCTCCAAGAGTTGCTTCATTCACCCCTCTACCCTCCACAAAGCTATTCCAAATAAATATACAAACTTTGGGTTTGCTTTACAAATACATGTTCAAGACAAGTTCCTTAGCTCTCTGCTTGAAACTTAATTGAATATCCAAGTCCTTCATATAAAGATAGAATTTCCGGAACTCCCACTTTGAAATTTGATATATCACTAAAAAAACAGAAAACAGATACATGTGAGGCAACCACAAAAAGAAGCCAGTTTCATTTTTCCTTCAATAAACAGGACTTTAGCTCTAAACTAGAATATAGGTTTCTACTTCCTGAAATTTTAGAGCACCTCACAGAGGTTGGAAGTGATTTTTGTGGGGTGAATGAATGGTAATAGAGTAGGTTTTGTTTACTTTCTCCTTTGCCTGTCCACCTCCTAAGAGAGGAGTAGGTTGGGAGAACACAGAATTACCATCTGATCAATATTTACTTGAGGTATTGCTTTTGAGTCCTAAATTCCAAGCATTCAAAAGGTTTGGCTTTTCTACCTGATGTTATTGACCAACAATATTTATGGCAAGAGGGTTTTTACCCCAGCCTTTGATAATCATTTAAACTATTTGAAAATGAAGTTTTCTTCTATTTGATACAAATGTGGCTTTACCACATTTCTCTTAAATTGAACAAACCAAGCTATTACCAACTCTCCAGAATGAGAATTCATATTTCCCCCCTTATTTTTCTGTTGAGTCATGTTTATAATCTAAAGCCCAAATTGTGCTTTAAAAAATGATGTAACTCACTCCTTGGAACCTGATTACCTAAAGCAACTTAAGTCTTTGATTTAATTCACTAGCTAGTGTTAATAACAAGTGGGTGATTTGTAGTCTGTATCTTGTGTATTTTATTAAAATAAAATCCCTAACCAGAACTTAAACTGAGTTTGTAAGAAAAAATAGCCAGATATTACATTTTTAAAATTGTCTCTGGCTCAAGGTGGCTGACAATACTTAAAATACTCATACTCATTCATGTGAAACAAAATCCCTTTGTTCATCAAGTTCTTATAAAATTATTATTTTCATTTTCATTTTAAAACTCAATCTCCCCTCTTAACTGGCAGAGTTTATAAAAGGAATAAACTATCAATTTACTCATCAAAGTTTAGAATAGCTTCAAGTGTAAGCCATCTAAAAATAAAATAAAATGTCTTTCTCTTTTCTAAGAGCAAAATTTAAATACTTGGTATATCCTTTATTTTACTATGCCTTCCCAATATTTTTATGCTTATACTCTATTACTTAAGTTTTAAATGCATTTTTAAAAATCTGAAATTGGTTCCTTTATGGAATCCCTGGGGGCCAAGTAGAGGAGTTATTAGGTTATTTTAGGTATTTGATATATGATAGCATCAAAGGGAATTAAGCAGAGATTCACTGATCAGAAATATTCTAACTGTAAAAAGGCAACCACAGACTTTTAGACAGAGGTAGGTTACTAATAGTCATTGACCTTTAGTGACCTCTGGGCTTATACAGAGAGTGACTAGCTTTTTTCTATGGGTTGAAACCATGTGTATGGATCAAAATGCTGCATGTTGCTGAAAGTATTTTTCTGTAAGCAAAAATGATAAACAAAACAAAACAAAACACAGAATAACCCAAAACTAGAATGAAAGGGGGAAAAAAAGTCTAACCAAAACAAAATGAGAGGGAGAATTTAAGAATTTAGATGGGAAGGTAACTTTGTCGGTAACTTTGTTGGATGGATGAATAAGGTAATATGTAAACTCTTAAGCCCCTAAACTTCTAAAATTAGAAGGCTGCACGTGACAAAGTAAAATACAGTTCTGTGTGTGTTGGCTGTCTGATATCCCTAGGTGGCATATCAAGTTCTATAGAGTAAATTAAACTTTTCTTCTTATTCAAGGCAGTGTTGTTCATAGTACTTTCTGTGACGATGGAAATGTTTGACGTTTGCATTGTCCAATAGTCACATATGGTTGATGAGCACTTATACTTAATTTTATTAATTTAAATAACCACACATGGCTAGTGGCTACCCAACTGGACAGTGCAGGTCTAGAATGATGACAAACATCATAAATACCTGTGTGCGCATACTTATATCTCTTTGAATTTTCCTCTAAATAATATATATTGCATTTTGGGTAATGTTGTAAAAGTATCATTGACTGTATCACATACTAATTCTCGATCTATTAAACACTGTTAAGTTTTTACTTGGAGATGCTACCAAGGTTATAAGAATAGTGGGGGAAAGCAAATAGTTTAAACTGTCTTTTATGGGCTAGTTCCACAAAACTGAGCTTAAAAGTAAGAACAAATCGTTCATCTCTTAAAACAACAGATTCAGAACCCCTATGAGGGTACTGTGATTTGTCTTTTTCCATAATCTAATTTTTTACTTAGGTGGGTCTTCCTGCACCATTTGCCTTTTATAATCCCCAACACTCAGGAAGCTTCTCTCTTATTTGCTCCAGGGTGAATATGACTTTTCCTTTCCTAACAGTGCTCTCTGAGATATGCAAGCCAAAGACAAAGTGAGCTGGGCCAACAGTAGGGATAAATGAGAGTGAGTAAGTACAAAGGACAGACTACTGATAGGCTCATCCTAATCCACTGCATGGAACAGGTTTCTCTGTGTGCATCACATTCCCCCTTAAAAGCACGTTATTAAGGCCACCATGTACCGCTAAGCACATACATGCTACACAGTTCTTAGAGGGACCACACTGGCCAGTGCATATCCTACTCAACCATATGCTGTGGTTTGCTCTCTATAATCAATTAATTTTTCTCATTCTCTCCTATAGAAATCACCCATTGTGTAGATCATTTATTTTTGTTAGCCTTGTTTGCAATTATTTGAATTCATGTAGTAGAGAAATAAGAACTGCATAGGTACAGTGTGTGATTATACACTGGTTCTATACAAATAAAATATTTAGAGTTTTAAATGTCTTCCACACAATGCAAAAATGACTACTAGCTATGGAATTGTTAGTTTAATTCAGTACTTAGCCACTCCTTTTAGATCATGTTCAAGTCTTTCCCGGAAGATATGGAAAGAAGATATGGCCAATTCCGTCCAAACTCTAGAGCATGCAACTCTAAGTCATGGCAGCAAATGAGATCTTACCATAGGACAACGTTGATTTTTTTCTAAAACATGTAATTCCCATATAGTTTTTAAAAATCTGCTTCCATCTAATCGACTATTGGAGATCTAGAAGAAAAGTAGTGAGCAATCAATGGATTGTTTTCTCTCTAATGGTGAGAACTGAAACTAACACACATACTGTCCCAAGTTGGGTTTTCCGGAAAGTGGACCTAGAGACAGAGATCAGCGTGTAGGACGCTAATTTGAGTGCTCTTGGAATCAACACCTGTGGTTTCAAGGGACTAAAGTAACATCGGGCAGACAGAAAAGTTGAACTGTGATAACAGTTCCAATGGATGTCTCAGCTGACCCTATAGTGGGTCTGAAGCTCAGATGACCTTTCAGAATTGTTCTGAATTGGGGCCAAAGGGCCATATCTTTATACTTCACCTTAATCAGTGGATGTGGGCTAGCTTGGGAAGGGAATATGGTCTAGTTGTCTACTGCTATATAACAAACAACCTCAAACTTAGGGATGTAAAACAACTCTGATTTATATTATTACCTCTGTAGTTCCAGGTGTTGACTGGGCTCAGCTAGGCTATTCTAAGATGGAGTCTATCATGTAGTTGAGGTCAGTTGTTGGCTGGGACTGGAGTCATCTCAAAGATTTCCTCATTTATGTGTCTGGGGCTGATACTTGCTGTGGCTCATCCTCAGCTGTGACTGCTAACCGGAACATGGACTCTCCATATGGTCTGAACTTCTTACTAATACAGCAGCTAGTTCCAAGACCAAGCATCCCAGGGGCAAGAGTGAAACAGGCAGAAGCTGTAAAGCCATTTATCACCTTGTCTCGAAGTTACGAAGTCACACTCTAATGGTTGAGGAAATGACAAAAGACTGTCCAAATTCAAGGGCAGTGGACATTGGTGCTATCTCTTGATGGAAGAATTGGTGACGTCACATGTAACAGGAGCATTTGGGAAGGGCAATATTGTTATGGCCTCTTGAAAAATATAATCTGCCATAGGACTCACCTTAAGTAAGTCCACTATCATCAGCTGAGGAAATGCTTGTAGGGTATTGGTAGCCAAGGATCTTCTGCCTTCAGTATTGTCCCAACCCAGCAGCTGAAGAATGTCTTTTATTTTTCTTTATCTAGGCTTCAGAGCATCTACCGTATTTATTTTCCTGTTCCTGTGTTATGCATAATTTTTTGTCTCTATGTTTAACAATATTGAGAGTAAGCAAAAATAACTTAGTTGCTTGCTCCAGAATATCCTTTTCCCTGAAGATAAGACTGTGAACAAACTAAAATAGCTTGCTCATCACAGTTCACTTGAAGACCTTTGCTCCACTGGTCTCTCCAATCCAAAATTATAATATCATAACCTCTACCGAATCCCAAGTGCCGTTCCCTATCTTGCAAAGCCTGCCTCAAAATCACCTACCTCAGGTCTTAAAACCCCATAAATATCCTCCTGGAATTTCTCGGTTTTGAGACATTCCTAAAGCTCTGTTATATTGGTGTTCTGTCTTACTGCAATCAGTGTATTCAACTTAGCTTTGCTTGGTCAACAAGTTATTCTGGTAGTCTTTTAGGGGAGTCAACAGCAGACAATGACAAAAATAGTATCTAAGTATTCTTTTTCTTAGTGCAGCTTCAGAAGAACTTGGTTCTATGGTGAGTTGACAAAATGAGGACGTCATCATTTCAGCGAAAAATGGAAATAGTTGCCAATTCAGCCACTGACAGTGTGGAAAGTCAAATTCCTCCAACAAAATCATAGGGACTTGACATTTATTTAGTCCAATTCATCTGCTTAATATGAATGGAGAAGAGGCTCAAATTTGGGCTCAAATTAGAGTAAATTATTTTCCTATACTGCTGAAGAGTCCTCTTCAGTGCAATCAAAGGTTTTATGTTTCCTCTCTGATCCTCATCTTCCTTCTTCCTTTCTGTTTGGGATCACACCGTGTCTCCATTTTTCCTCTTTTCAGACAATTAGAGGAAGTATCAATTCTCCATCATATTTTGGCAGAGGGAGTCTTTTATCTCTGTGTTGCCACAGGATTTTTAGGCCTGTATGTTTTGAACAAAAATGTATTTTTTAAAGATCTCATTTTTCATCAAGTTAACTAACATGTGCTTTCTATTATCTGAAAAATCTCATTAACGGATAATTTTATGACATTGACACCCAATTTTTGAAGTTGAAGGAAAATGGAGAATAAGGGTTTTTTCTTTTGTAAAATCTCATAAATAATGGAACAAACTTTCTTGCAGTATAGGCTGCAAGGTAAAAAGATATTTTACCTTGTATATATTGGAAAAATAACTAGATGGGAGGGTTCTGGATTTGATGTTTTTGTCAGATATTTGCATTTCAGCTAATTTATCCTTTTAAAAATATGATTGCATTACCAGGTTCTTACCATATATTAATTAAGTAGTCATTGACTTGAAATGAAAAATACAATTGATAGTCACTTTGGCAACAACTTACAAGTTGTTATTCACATATTGGTTAATGGGAAAAATATGTGTGTTCATGTGATGAAGATTATTGGAAATCATTATATAAATAATGGTAAAAAGAATACAGAGCTGGTGACGCTTCTGGAGTCTCAGAGTTCTTTTTTTCACTGTTGACAATTTTCTTCTCCCACATCACAGATAATTCACAACAGATTATTTCTTTGCATAGCTTTTATTTTTATGCTAGGATAAGTGCTGATATATCCCACATTATTTTCAATTGTTGAGTTTAAACAAATCATTCTTGGACACTATTTACATGTTTAAAAAGTCTGCGTATGCATGTGTGATAGTGGAAGCATGTGTTTATAGTAACAATGTACTCATTATGACACTACACTGAGTTCAGATTTTTCTAAACTGCAACAAAATGTGAATGTTTAAAACTCATGTTACAAATACAGATATGGCTTATACACTTTTCTTTTTAACAAGACCCATGCAGACTACACCAACATTTTGGCTCTGAGTTTTCAATTTTTAAAATAACTTTCATTTCTCATGTTAAAAAAATTATTAAAATTTTGGGTATTCTTTGGTTAGCTTAGTCTCAACACCTAAAGGGCTTGAGGTGGCTTATAAAAATATAGACAAAGTATGAAGGGAGAATTAGGAGTTCTAAATATATTTTATCCAATATTCTGCAGTTTAAAGATACACCATGCATTCAGCTCTAAATCCTAGCTAGATATCAAAGTTTTTCTTCTGTTTTACTCATAATTCAAATATTAAGTGATCGAGTTTTTAATAAAACTCGAAAGATCATTCAAAAATTATATTTAAATGTTCTAATGAATTAGTGTACATTAACTAGTAATCAAGTTTATTACTTTATAAATACACATTTAAAATCATGTCAGAAGACATAAGCACTCCTGTGATGTGAAATTTCATTGACTCCCTCCAGTCCTCTCCATACATACCTCCAATCTACTCAATGTTTACATGTGAATCCTTACACATTGACAATAATGTCATCCTCCCTCTTGTGATTTAGGCAAATCACTCCTTATCAATAGAAATATTACCTGTGGGGTTGCAGAATGTGGAGGTTTTGGTTAAAGAGGACAAAATTTTAGTTAGGAGGGATAAATGATAAGTATTTAAGGTGATGAATATGTTAATTAGCTTGATTCAGTCATTCCACAATGTATACATATATCATAACATCACTTTTTACCCCACAAATATATACAATTGTAATTTGTCAATTAAAAAATTAATTTACAAACAAAGTAAAAAATGTTGCCTATGGTGTAAAATTATTTTTTTAACTTTTATTTTAGGTTCAGGGGTACATGTGCACGTTTGTTACCTAGGTAAATTGATGTAACAAGGATTTGGTGTATAGATTATTTCACCACTGGGGTAAGAAGCATAATACTCAGTAGGCAGTTTTTTGATCCTCACCCTCCTCCTTTCCTCCACCCTCAAGTAGGTCCTGGTGTCTGTTGTTCCCTGCTTTGTGTCCACATGTACTCAATGTTTAGCTCCCACTTATTAGTGAGAACATGTGGTTTTGGTTTTCTGTTCCTGCATTAGTTCACTTAAGTTAATGGCCTCCAGCTCCATCCATATTGCTGCAAAGGACATGATCTTGTTAGTTTATAGCTGCACAGTATTCCTCGGTGTATATGTACCGCGTTTTCTTTACCTAGTCTTGTTGATGGGCATCTAGGTTGATTCCTTGTCTTTGCTATTGTGAATAGTGTTGCAAGGAGCATATGCGTGAATGTATCCTCCTGGTAGAATGATTTATATTCCTCTGGGTATGTACTCTATAACAGTATTGCTGAGTTGAATGGTAATT
This sequence comes from Theropithecus gelada, assembly GCF_003255815.1. Lineage (NCBI taxonomy): Eukaryota > Metazoa > Chordata > Mammalia > Primates > Cercopithecidae > Theropithecus > Theropithecus gelada. The sequence goes on from NC_037674.1 coordinate 24,709,774, forward strand.
CTGCTTTGAGTTCTTTGAGAAATTGCCAAACTGCTTTCCACAATGGTTGAACTAATTTACATTCCCACCAGCAGTGTATAAGCATTCCTTTTCTCTGCAACCTCTCCAGGATCTGTTGCTTTTTGACTTTTCCATAGTAACCATTCTAACTGGTCTGAGATGGTACCTCATCGTGACTTTGATTTGCATTTCTCTAATTATTAGTGATGTTGAGCATGTTTTCATATGCTTGTGGGTTACGTGTATGTCTTCTTTTGAAATGTGTTCATTCATGTCTTTTGCCCACTTCTTAATAGGGTTGTTTGTTTTGTGCTTGTTGATTTAAGTTCCTTATTGACATAGTTTGGTTCTGTGTCCCCACCCAAATCTCATGTTGAATCGTAATCCCCATGTGTTGGGGAAGGGTTCTGGTGGGAGGTGATTGGATCATGGGGGTGGATTTCCCTCTGCTGTTCTCATGATAGTGAAAGTTCTCATGAGATACGCTAGTTTAAAAGTGTATGGCACTTCCCCCTTCACTCTCCTACCACCATGTGAAGAAGGTTCTTGCTTCCCCTTCACCTTGTGCCATGACTGTAAGTTTCCTGAGGCTCCCCAGTCATGCTTCCTGTCAAACCTGCAGAACTGTGAGTCAGTTAAACCTCTTTTCTTCATAAATTACCCAGTTTCAGGTAGTTCTTTATAGCAGCATGAGAACAGAATAATACACTTACAGATTCTGGACACTGGATCTTTGTTACATGCATAGTTTGCAAATATTTCTACCCATTCTGTAGGTTGTCTGTTTACAGAGTAAACCTTTTGCTGTGCAGAAGGTCTTCAATTAGATTTCATTTGTCAATTTTTGTTTTTCTTGCAGTTGCTTTTGGCATCTTTATCATGAAATATTTGCCATTTCCCATGTTCAGAATGTCCTAGGTTATCTTCCAGAGTTTTTTATAGGTTTAGGTTTTACATTTAAGTCTTTAATCCATCTTAAGTTGATTTTTGTATGTGGTGTATGGAAGGGGTCCAGTTTCAATCTTCTGCATATAGCTAGCCAGTTTCTCAGCATCATTTATTGAATAGGGAGTCCTTTCCCCATTACTTGTTTTGTCAACTTTGTCGAAGATTAGATGGTTGTAAGGTGCAGCATTATTTCTGAGCTCTCTCTTCTGTTCCATAAGTCTTTGTGTCTGCTTTCATATCAGTGCCATGCTGTTTTGGTTATTGTAGCCTTGTAGTGGAGTTTGAATTTGGGTAACATGATTCCTCCAGCTTTGTCCTTTTTGCTTAAGATTGTCTTGGCTATTCAAGCTTTTTGGTTCAACATAAATTTTAATATAGTTTTTCCTAATTATGTGAAGAATGTCATTGGTAGTTTGATAGGAATAGCACTGAATCTGTAAATTGCTTTGGGCAGTATGCCCATTTAAACGGTATTGATTCTTCCTATTCACAATCATTGAATGTTTTTTTTCCATTTGTTTGTGTCATCTCTGATTTCTTTGAGCAGTGTTTTGTAATTATTATTGTAGAGATCTTTTGCTTACATGGTTAGATGTATTCCTAGGTATTTTGTTCTTTTTTGTGGCTATTGTCATTGGGAATGCAGACTTGATTTGATTCTCAGCTTGGATGTTGTTGGTATGTGGGAATGCTATTGATTTTTGTACATTGATTTTGTATCCTGAAACTTTGCTGAAGTTGTTTATCAGCTTAAGGAGCTTTTGGGCAGAGACTATTGGTTTTTCTACATGTAGGATCATGTTGTCTATAAACAGGGATAGTTTAACTTCCTCTCTTCTTATTTGAATGCCTTTTACTTCTTTCTCTTGTCTGATTGCTCTGGCCAGGACTTCCAATACTATGTTCAATAGGAGTGTTGAGAGTGGGTATCCTTGTCTTGTTCTGGTTTTCAAGGTGAATGCTTCCAGCTTTTGTCCATTCAGTATGCTGTTTGCTGTGGATTTGTCATAGATGGCTCTTATTATTTTGAAGTATGTTCCTTCAATGTCTAGTTTGATGAGGGTTTTTATCATGAAGGGATGTTGAATTGTATCAAAAGCCTTTTTTGCATGTATTGAGATAATCTTTTGGGCTTGTTTTTAATCCTGTTTCATGTGATGAATTACATTTATTGATTTCCACATGTTGCATGAACCTTGTGTCCAAGAGATAAAGCCTACTTTGTCATGGTGGATTTGCTTTTTGACATGCTGCTGGATTCAGTTTACTAGTGTTTTGTTGAGAATTTTTCCATCTATGTCCGTCAAGCGTATTGGCCAGATGTTTTCTTTTTTTATTGTGTCTGTGCCAGGTTTTGATATTAGGATGATGCTGGCCTCAGAATGAGTTAGGAAAGAGTCCCTTCTCCTAAATGTTTTGGAATAGTTTCAGTAGGAATGGTACCAGCTCTTCTTTATACATCTGGTGGAATTCAGCTGTGAATCCATCTGGTCCTGGGCTTTTTCTGGTTGGTAGGCTTTTTATTACTGATACAATTTCAGAACTTGTTATTGGTCTGTTCAGGGATTCAGTTTATTCCTAGTTCAATCTCAGTAGGTTGTATCTTCCAGGAATTTATCCATTTCTTGTAGGTTTCTAGCTTATGTGCATAGAGATGTTTGTAGTAGTCTTCGAGGTTGTTTGATATTTCTGTGGGGTTGGTAGTAATGTCTTCTTTGTCATTTCTGATTATGTTTATTTGGATCTACTTTTTTTTCTTTATTAGTCTAGCTAGCAGTCTATCTGTATTCTTTCAAAAAACAAAATCCTGGACTCATGATCTTTGGTATTATTTCTCACATCTCAATTTCCTTCAGTTCAGCTCTGGTTTTGGTTATTTCTTATCTTCTGCTAGATTTGGGATTGGTTAAATTTATTCTTAAATATGTCTGTTCCACAGATTCTAATTTAAAGACTTTGTTATGACCAAATATGATATTATTTTGTGTTTGAGTTTGTTTAAGTAAGTTTAAAAATATCTTGTTAAAATAGAAAGATTCTAAAATAGAATTTGCCTGGTTATGTAACCTTAAAGGTCTGGAGGGAAAAGTGCTAAAGTGATTTAACACAGCAACAATGGTAGAAATTTCAACTAACTGTGTATCCTTAAATATGAGGGACATTATTCTAGCATCCCTTCTTTTTTGTCTTCTGTTGACTTCTCTGACTCTTATCACCCTTCCCCCAAGCCATAATTGTGATTATCTTTAAAAGCCGATAATATGCCTTTATTTTCTGGAGCTAAAGTCCCTTATGGTAGCGGCCCCCAACCTTTTGGGCACCAAGGACCAGTTTCATGGAAGACAATTTTTCAGGGGACCAGGTGTGAGGGGGATGGTTTCAGAATGATTAAAGCACATTATATTTATTGTGCACTTTATTTCTATTATTACATTGTAATATATAATGAAACTATTATACACATCACCATAATGTAGAATCAGTAAGAGCCCTGAGCTTGTTTTCCTGCACTAGATGGTCATATCTGGGAGTGACGGGAGACAGTGATAGATCATCCAGCATTAGATTCTCAAAAGGAGTGTGCAACCCTAGATCCCTTGCATGTGCAGTTCACAGTAGGGTTTGTGCTCCTATGAGAATCAAACACTGCCAATGCTCTGACAAGAGGCAGAGCTCAGGAGGTAATGCAAGCAATGGAGGGTGACTGTAAATACAGGTGAAGCTTCGCTTGCTCACCTGCCACTCACTTCCTGCTGTACAGCCTGGTTCCTAACAGGCCACGAACCAGTATCAGGGGTTGGGGACCTCTGCTCTATGGTAAACAATTAAGTACCAGAGGTTGTTAGTGCATCAGATCTGAAACTAGTCTGCTAATGAGAGATTCCAAGTGCTATCATTTATTCTAGTATCTTCAGGCAAGTTACCTAAATTTCTGTGCTTAGTTTTCTTATCAGTAAAATAGAGACAATAATAGTGTCTATCTCAGAAGTTTAAATGAGAATTAAATGGATTAGTAAATGTACTTAGAACAGTGCCTGGTACGCAATTATTTGATTTTTTTTAAACATCAGTTTGATAATAATAACTTGAAAGATTATCTCTATCTCTGTCCTCTAGTTTTCTTCATTTTAGCTATGTGTCATGTTTCATTGAAAAATACAAAATTTGATCTTATCTTTATATAAAGTCATGCAACCCTATACATCATACATTTATTTAATACTTATTGTGTACTAGATACTTTTCTCAGGTGTCAGGGATACAAATTAGTCTTTGTTTTCTATGGGGTGAGAAATACAGGCAGACAAATGGTTACGCTAGAATGTGATTAAGTAATTGAGGCTATAGAAATCTTAATGACAGTTATCTAAGTCAGAGTTTGTTCATACAATGTATTAGTTTTCTATTCATGTATAACAAATTACCCCCACATTTAGCAGTTTTCAACAGCAAACATTTATTATTACTTTCATAGACCAGGAATCTTGGCCTGGCTTAGCTGGATGCTTCTGGCTCAGGGTCTCTTGCAGGTTGCAATCAAGTTGTGGGCAGGGGATGCAGTCATCTCAAGGCTCAACTGAGGGAAGATCTGCTTCCAAGTTCACTCACACAGTTACTGGCAAGATGTTTTTTGTCATGCACTGTTAGACTAAAGGTCTCAGTCTCTCACTGGCTGTTGACTGAAGGCCATCCTTACTTCCTTACCATCTGGGCTTCCTTCAGCTCACAACATGGCTGCTGGCTTCTCCCAGAGAGCTCTCAGAGAGTGAGCAAGGAAGAGTAAGCAGGAGTGATATCAGTCTTTTTGTAACCGAATCTCAGAAGAGACTTCCCATTATGTTTATTATAATCTCTTTGTTAGAAGCAAGTCATAGATTCAACTCTCACTCAAATGGAGGGAATTACATAAATGCATGAATATCAGAAGGTGGGGATCATTGATTGAGTACCATCTTAAAGTCTGCCTACCTCAAATATGATGGATTATTCTATCTTTTTTGTTACGAGTTTTCTCCATCTACATCTCTGCTTTCTCTCATTTTCCCAATCTGTGTAGGTACATTTGCTGTAACGTGTTGTCTGGAGTCTCCACTTCAGGAAAACCATACAATTGCAGTGAGTTCAGAGAAAACTAATAAGAATGTTATATATGCTGAATAGCGTCAATGTAAAATTTGAGTGAGATAGAGATAAATTCAGTGATCAAAATCTCCACAGGTAATTATAGGAAATCTACACAAATTTTGGAAATAGCTTATCAGTATCTTGGATGAAATATTTTTTAGCTCTGCCAGCAGCCACTGATATCATGCTCAGGGAGAATTCTAGCCTGGATTGCGATGTCAGGAAAGCACCCACGGCTCAGGAATTAGATGGCGCTGCTGCATGAATCACCTGAGCAAGCCACCTAACCTCTGTGCTCTGGTTTTCTTATCTGTAGAGTGACTGTGATGGGTGCCTGCTCTGCCCATTTGTCACAGGACTCTTGTCATTTCCAACAATAATATATAGGGGGAATCTGATTCATTTTTTGAAAAACTCCTAGTGATGATGTAAGTGAGGCATCATTATCATTATCATGTTGTTCATTAAGTCTAGAAACATTTATTCTTATCAGTGGCCATTATAATTTATAAGCTCAGAAAGACTCTTTACTTTCTAAAGGGTGATTTCTTTCAAATTTGAATGGGATCAAATCCTCCGCTAAGTTACTTACTTTAGGTCTCCACTTCCTCCCTTCCCCGCCCCACACATACTCACACTCTTCCCACATTCTCAGTAAATTGGTGGATGAATCCTTGTATAGCTGTTGGACAAATTCATGCCCATCAAAAATCAAACACAATCAAAGCGTAATCACAATAAAAAGTAGCTAAAAATAAAAGTAATCTAGTGTGAAAGGTTTTAGATACCTTTCAACTTTCAATGGTAAAACCTAGGTAATACCATTCAGGACATAGGCATTGGCAAGGACTTCATGTCTAAAACACCAAAAACAATGGCAACAAAAGCCAAAATTGACAAATGGGATCTCATTAAACTAAAGAGCTTCTGCACAGCAAAAGAAACTACCATCAGAGTGAACAGGCAACCTACAGAATGGGAGAAAATTTTTGCAATCTACTCATCTGACAAAGGGCTAATATCCAGAACCTACAAAGAACTCAATCAAATTTACAAGAAAAAAACAAACAACCCCACCAAAAAGTGGGCAAAGGATATGAACAGACACTTCTCAAAAGAAGACATTCAGACAGCCAACAGACACATGAAAAAATGCTCATCACCACTGGCCATCAGAGAAATGCAAATCAAAACCACAATCAGATACCATCTTACACCAGTTAGAATGGCAATCATTAAAAAAATCAGGAAACAACGGGTGCTGGAGAGGATGTGGACAAATAGGAACACTTTTACACTGTTGGTGGGACTGTAAACTAGTTCAACCATTGTGGAAAACAGTGTGGCGGCTCCTCAAGGATCTAGAACTAGAAGTACCATTTGACCCAGCCATCCCATTACTGGGGATATACCCAAAGGATTATAAATCATGCTGCTATAAAGACACATGCACATGTATGTTTATTGCAGCACTATTCACAATAGCAAAGACTTGGAATCAATCCAAATGTCCATCAGTGACAGACTGGATTAAGAAAATGTGGCACATATACACCATGAAATACTATGCAGCCATAAAAAAGGATGAGTTCGTGTCCTTTGTGGGGACATGGATGCAGCTGGAAACCATCATTCTCAGCAAACTATTGCAAGAACAGAAAGCTAAATACCGCATGTTCTCACTCATAGGTGGGAAATGAACAATGAGATCACTTGGACACAGGAAGGGGAACATCACACACCAGGTCCTATTGTGGGGAGGGGTAGAAGGGAGGGATAGCATTAGGAGATGTACCTAATGTAAATGACGAGTTAACGGGTGCAGCACACCAACATGGCACATGTATACATGTACCCTAGAACTTAAAGTATAATAATAATAATAAAAAAGAAAAAGTATTAAAAAAAACTCTAATACAAAATTTAGTTCAAATATCAAAGGTCTGATCCATTTTAAAAGGATTAAGTTTATTTTTTTAATAAGTTGAACTGGCTTTAGATGAAATATATAGATCTGTTCACATATTTTATACATTATTTACAGAGAAATGAAAAATCCTGCTGCCTTTGTTATCACTTGTCATTTGGGCATTTCTTAGATAAAATAAAAGAAAATGGAAAGATAATTTGACCTCTGACTCCCAGGAGAATGTTCAAGCCACATCTGAAATTTACCAAAGAATGAAGAGAAAAAATTTTTCAAGTTGGAAGGTACCAGAGTGATTAGCTGGTCTAACCTACTTAATTTTGCAGATGAGAAGGCTGAGATACAAGTGTCTTGAGCTGTGGCAAATTGCTCAGCTCTTCCTTGTATTGTAATTAAACTGAGACTAACACCAAGTCTCTTGCTGTTCTTGCCAATTCTTTTCTCTGAACCACACTTTGTACATCCTCCACCAAGATTAACAGCCACTACCTATGGGGCAAGGGGTGGGAATCAGGAAGAAAAAAAATATAAAGGGTAGGGGTGGGGGAATGTGGGATAATGTTAGGAATGTTGTACTCAACAATAAGTCATATGTATTAATACATAATTTCTTAAGAAAAATAATTTTAAAAAATCAAAGCTTAACATCAACAGAACCAAATTTCAAAGATCAGAAATACCAAAGTGAAACTGAATGTTCGTATTGAAATTTAAGCTACATTTTCAAAAAAACAGCCAGCAGACCACTAGATTTCAGTTTCTGTCTCCTTTTAGTGACTAGTTCTATATATTATGTTTCTCTACACCTGAAAAAATGTTCTTAATATAATACACATGCAGTCTGAAGTAATTTCAGTTCTCAAGTTTATGAAAGGAGTTTTAAAAAAACATACTACAAAAATATGCACTTATATTTATTCCAAAATTATACATTTCTAACCTCTGCAGTGATATAAGGTCCAAATTTTCACTGTTGAACCGCCTTCTTGCGTGGTCTTAAACAGTTATTTCTATAAAGCAGATAAAATTTGCATAATTCTTTACAGTAAAACCCATTCAGAAACTCACTTTGATAGTAATACTTTTATCTACCATTACAGTTGGAAGAAACATTTCAGTAAAAAAGTATAGGGGTGGGTCAAAGCATGTTTTTTTGTTTGTTTGTTTGTTTTTCTTTTTAGAAAAATATACTGTATGTAAAACATCTTGGAAACTACACATACCATATCCTTTTATTTAATTTGAAGGCACAACTTTAACATTATGTAACTGTCAGTACCAGCTCATAAAAATATATATTTGCAAACATATCATTGAAGACTTTCAGATTGTCAATTCAAAAATCAATTTAAAAAGTCAAAGTCTATTTGTAGAAAATCAATGACACATTATAGCGTTCCACGTAATATTATCGCAGGACAATCTGTTCACCAGACATCATTTGTTGCATAATCCAAATGGTCCATCATCTGATAGCTGTTACCTTTCCAGAACTTTTTCATTTCCTTACGTTTCCAGGCAACAACTGAGGCAGTAATAAGCGTGCAAGGTACTAAATAGAGGAGAGCAGGTTGCCCCTTTTTCATCAGCACCAGAACAACAAATGTAAGTATCATGCCAATAGCATAGGCTGCCGTAGAGGAAACATAGTCTATATAAGAAGAACCAGTGTGAACATCAACTCTTCTACAGTAGGCAATCAACAGGCCTGTACTGTCTCCAAAACCCAATATTGAAACAGGCATGATGCACACACTCATTACTGAGAAACAGATCAGCTTTGGTACTCTGATGACTACTGGCAATGTTTCAGTATTTCCAAAAAGTCCAGCTGCAAGTTCAACCATGCTACTCTCACCATTCTTTGTGATGAATGGTGTTATGAAAACAAAAAATACATCATAGAGGAGGAGGAGGCCTAGAAGTATCACACATGACTTGAAGCTGGGCAACTTCAGTGTTTTAATTAAATTCAGACAGAAAGCAATCCCCAAGGTATCTTGTAAAATCCAAGCCCACCTGTCTTCATTTCGAAACACAGCCCAAACAATAACTATTGCTATTCATAGTCCAGAGAGAAAAATAAGTCTCATGTCCATGCTTTTGCCACGACACACAATCGTGCATTGTCCATATGGTGTCTTATGAATTAGTGCCGCAAGAGAGTTGTACAGACTCATTGCTGATGTTATGCAGAAAATTGCTATCATAACATAAATTAACCATTTGTAGAAGAAATAAAGTAAGACCATCATAACACAGCACATGACCACAAATATTACAACTGTAAGAGGATAAAAGTTAGATATTCTTCCTTTTTTTTCCTCATTTCTCTATCTTCAGTTGTCACTGCTTTCAAGTTTCCAATTCAACTAGTCCACTCCAGTACCCACCTAATGCCACAGTGAGCACAGCAATTACAAAAATAACCACCATAGTATAATCAAAGTTAGGCCACGATGGAGAATACATTTTTCACAGTAATGTTATTTCCTAGAGTCTGCTTCATATCTTTAAAGTCTTTGTGGCTTATAAATGCAATCAGTATTTTCACATCAGGAAATTCAGATCTGTTAGCTGAGGTAGGAAATAGGATACTGTTATTGACAACTAACATTGCTTCAGCACCTCTTTTCTGTTCAATTCCGGTGTTTTCAAGAAAATGTCAGCTTCCCCATTGCACCACAACTGCTTTGTTCTAATTTACGCCAACAAGAGGAACATCAGAAAGGTTGCATAGTGGTGTGGAAGTCAGATTCCTCAAACTAATGTAAGTTGCATTTTCTAGGGTATTTGGAAGAGCTGACCAATGGGGGTTATAAAGCATGCAGTAGTCCTTGGATGTGCCATTTCCAGACGCATGCAAGATTGCTTCCTGAGTGGCTGTCAGGGGGAGCAGGAAGCCCCAGAGCAGGGCGGCCTCGGCAGGGGACAGCCGCCGCTGCGGCCCCATCGGACTGGTGGGTGCCGGGTGGGGTGGCGCGGCGCGGCTCACTAGGCGGGGTAGGTTCGGAGTCCCGCCACTGCGCTGCCTCCGTGGCCGAACCGGACCGGACCCGACAGGCGCGGGCGGCCGGGCTAGGCTGGGATCGCCGCTGCTGCAGGGGCCGCCACTGCAGCCCACACTCTAATTTAGTGGCTAGTGTTCTAATTCCTTTGGGGTTCACCTGGGTCCTTAATGGGGACTGGGCCAAGAAAAGTTATACTGAAGATAGACAGGACTGTAAAAAACAGAACTCTGGGCCCTACCCCTGCTTCAACCAAAGAGCTCCGATTTTTACTTATTTTTATTTTACACATAAAAATAAATTTTTTTATGTGTAAAAATTGTTCTGATAAATTTTCATTGGAACAAAGAATTCCACAGCTAAAACATGCCTAAAACTCTCTTTGGAGAAGGCTAGAAGCCCATGCCTCATAATTCTGACAAATGTTTGAAACCAGTCACTGAACAGTAAAGTTGCAAAGATAGCCTTTTACCAGAGAACCAAGTATACCAGTTTTAAAAGTTCTTTGGGTTAATGTTTGTTTTACTTTTCTTACATGCAAAACCATAGCATTAGATCTAAAAAAAAAGATAGTTTAGCCAAAAGTTTTAAGCATAAGTAAATATTAATACTAAAGAGAAGCATTGATAAAACATGCATTCAATTTTTTTTCTCAGTTGAGACATTCAGTGAAACGTTTTGAGTATTATTTTTGAAACAAATCATATTAAAGCAAAGCTTTAAAAAGGATATGGTTCCTGGAAAATCTTAGTGAGTTTAATCTTGGTTTTCTTAGGTGCTTTGGAAATACCAGCCAGCTCATGCATCTTAAGATAATATAAAATCAATGGACTCTGACCTCCAAAATTGAAGAGAACACGATTAAACTCTGGACCAGTACTACTATAGTGCGACTGTAAGAGGAAGAAAAGAATCAAGATGATGATTACTTTTGTGTTTCTAAAAAAGTGTGAATAAAATATAACTTCATATTTAGCATAAAGTTACAATTTGATATATTAAAATAAAGGAAATTCCAGAAAGCATCTTCTTAATTAGAGGAATTTACCAAAGTAAGAGTCTATAAGTATACGCAGTAAGGCTCTTCTACCCTTTTGATTTATCAGGCTTGTATATAGGCAATAGACATTATTCAGTCTTAAGAACAGAAAAAAAAAATGAAGAAAATGAACAAAGTCAGGAAAAGGCATAGGAAAAATATCTGAAGAAATAATGGTCTAAATTTTCAAAATTTATGAAAAACCCATCCAAGAAGTTCAGCAATCTCTAAGTAGAATAAATTTACACCTAGCACATCCTAGACAAAGTTTTAAAAAATAAAGACAAGGAGAAAAATCTCAAAAGCAGCAAGAGAAAGCAACTCATACATAGGGGAACTTTAATAAGATTAATAACTAACTTCTTATCATAACAAAACAGACCAGAAGGCAGTAGGATAGCATCAAGGTACTGATGGAAAAAAAAAAAAACCTGTTGACTAAAAATCCTATGTCAAGAATACAACGATAAATATAATTACTCCAAGATTCTATTATTCCCTTCTTATAGGAGAAATGTCAGTATGGCAACTACTAATATTTTAAGTTTTCCTCAATCTTTGTAATACTGTTATGAGATATTTTTTATTGATTACACTTCCTGTGGGGAAATAAAATTTTGTTTTCATTTGCTTTTATTGATACATACAGTTCTCTTGAATTTCTTTTGCTTATGGTCACTTTTTTATTCTATAGGTTTTTGCAAAAAATATGTTTCAGAATTCCTAGCAGCTACAGAATCATTTCAAATAATGGGACTATCATAATCAATAGCAATTCTTTGCCAGGAAAAAGTTAATGTCAGTATCAGACATGTTTTCTCTGATGTAAATCACTCCTTCATTTTAAGCTCCCATGATTCACAATGGGTTATATATAGCTCGATTTTCAAAATGTATGCAAAACTAGCCCAAGCTCAGTTTAGATTTTTAAAAAGTTTTCCTGTCTAGATAGATGTTTTGCAATGCCCTTCCTGTTTCTTTCTTGGGTACTATAAGATAAACATTCTATCTTACTAAAATTCTAGAAATAGACATTTCTGTTATTTTTCTGCAGTTATCAGTTTTTTTTTTTTTTTTTTGAGATGGAGTCTCGCTCTGTCGCCCAGGCTGGAGTGCAGTGGCCCGATCTCAGCTCACTGCAAGCTCCGCCTCCCAGGTTCAGGCCATTCTCCTGCCTCAGCCTCCCGAGTAGCTGGGACTACAGGCGCCCGCCACCTCGCCCGGCTAGTTTTTTTGTATTTTTTAGTAGAGACAGGGTTTCACCTTGTTAGCCAGGATGGTCTCGATCTCCTGACCTCGTGATCCGCCCGTCTCGGCGTCCCAAAGTGAGTTATCAGTTATTAAGTTAAGAAAATCACAGTTTGCAGCCCTTTTTCCTCTATAAGAGGAAATTTTCCTCTATAAGAATTCATGGTTTTTAAGAGTAGTTCAGCCAGGTAAGAGGCAAATAGGTATTAAATGCAAATCTGGTGGTTGTTTTTTTTTTTTTTCGATGGAGTCTTGCTCTGTCACCCAGGCTGGAGTGCAGTGGCGCGATCTTGGCTAACTGCAAGCTCTGCCTCCAGGTTCATGCCATTCTTCTGCCTCAGCCTCCCGAGTAGCTGGTACTACAGGTGCCCGCCACCACGCCTGGCTAATTTTTTTTGTATTTTTAGTTGAGATGGGTTTTCACCGTGTTAGCCAGGATGGTCTCCGTCTCCTGACCTCGTAATCCACCTGCCTGGGCCTCCTGAAGTGCTGAGATTACAGGCGTGAGCCACCGCACCTGGCCTGGTGTTCTGGTTTTTAAAGCAGAATGCCGCAAGTTGACCAAAAACCTCTTGCTAGAGACACTCCAAATAGCCAAGCCAATGAACAGAAATCCTAATGTTTCCATTCATCCCACGAAAGATAATAGCAGAAATTTGTCAGAGCACTTTAAGATTCCATGAAGCAAGACTTTTATTGTCAAGTCAACCTAGCCCTAAAATCAAAGAATCAAGCAACTCCATAAACTTAAGAATGATCATAAAGGATGAAATAGAAAGTCCAAGGGGTGATTTGGGTGCCTAATTTTGCGGTTAATTTATTGAAGGATAATTGCTACAATGAATAGAAAGCTAAACACTGATTTTTGAGGCTTGAATATGTATTCTGCCAATGCTCATACCCAATGTTACTTTCAGGGACTGGAAACCCACAGGCACCCATTTAGCATTTGGACAACTTTGGTGTCTGGAAAATTTTTCATGTTGAGCTGAAATCTATATCCCTATATCTTTTGCTTATTTATTGGCAAAAGTTATACTTTTTTTGGAGCCACACAGAAAAACTCTAATTCTGCTTTCCTACAGTAGCTCTCTACATATTTGAAAACAGTTCTTGTGGCCTTCAGAGTCTTTTCCTTCCAGAAGAAATACTTATAAATAGTTTGGCCATTGCTCAAGCAGTATTATTTCAGAGCTCTTCATAATTAGGTTTAGATGAGGTTGTCAATGATGGGATTGGAGTCCTTATAAGAAGAAGAAGATACCAGAGCTCATTCTCTCTGCCATATGAGGACACAACAAGGAAGAGGCCGTCTGCAAGACAGAAAGAGAGGCTTCACCAGAAAACCAAATTGGCTGGCTCCTTGATCTTGGATTTCCCATCCTCCAAAACTATGAGAAATGAATTTCTGTTGCTTAAGCTACCCAGTCCATGGTATTTTGTTATGGCAGTCCAAGCTGACTAGTACAATGGGACAGGGCAAAAAATGCAGCAATGTGCTGTTACTACTAAAGATGTATTTCCAGTGTCTATCTGTTAACAGCATCCTCTGAAAAAGGTTGTTTAATCTGTTACAAACCCATGTGTTAATTACTAAACAAAGTTTGAGAGACCATTTTTGGTGTTTGCTGAAGATCAGATATATAATTTCTATTACTTATCCCTGATTTCTAAATCTGGCAATATTGCCCCAAAGGAAATGGTGTGACATTGTTATTGATTCAAAATTGACTTCTATACGTCACCAGTTAATATCTGAAGTGCCTGCAAACCATCCTTAGCCTCACTGTGAAGGTCAGAATAAAGTAGGAAGATATTTTATTAAGCTTGGGTTATTAAATACAGGGAAAAACATAAATACTGACTTTCAGAAAGTGGTTTTTATATAGGCATAATTTTTAATTTTAAATAAATTATCTTATCAGGCTTGATAAGATGATGTAGACAACATTTTAGCAATAAAAACTATGACCAACTTAAAACTTAATTGTCTAACAAATTAAGATATCAAATTCAGAATTTCAGGTCAATAATCTCATCAAATTTTGGCTAAGGCAACACATGGTGGTGAGTCCATGAAATCTCTACTTGCAAGGCACCTTCAAGAATGTCGAGAAACTAAGCATTCAAGACTCAAGAGTAACAGTATCTACATGTGGTCAATTATTCTAGGACCATGGCTTAAGAAGTAAGGACAGGTCAACTATTGTTGATACTCCTTTGAAGTTTTCCCTGCAGCTTGGCTGCTTATTGAGATCATATTCGTGTGCAAACACCAGATGGAGCCTTTGTATGTCAACCAAAGGAGAAACGGTGACAAGACATGTTGTGAGGAAAAAAGATAAATATTATGATATTTTTCATTAGAGATGGGGATATTTTCAGAAGAAAATAAAACTTTTTAATATTAAGATTAAACCTTCAAACAAATCTCTTTTGACCATTAAATTCTTTTCCAAAATATATGTTAAGAATGTAATAACCAGCATTGCCTGTGTACAGCACAAATTGCAAATTAAACAAATAAGAAATTTTTTCATAATTATTATACTCCAAACCTTTGTTGCTAGTCTTGATAATCCTGATTCTTCCTTGGATATGGGCAACACATATGCTCTTGGGTTGTTTAGAATCTTTATAATATTGAAGTCGATAGCTAAAACAGAAAATAAAATACTTTTAAAAATTCTGGTATTTTTTTCCTTCACAGAAAAAGCATGATACCTCTTTCGCCTTTTAACGATGCACCCTGAACACGGAGAAGGGCAAACATGGATAAAGAGTGTAAAGACATTGTTATAACTTGTCCCAAAGAGGAAATAAATGTTGCATTTCGTATTTTTACTCGATAGGGCTTTAGAATTTATAAAATTCATTTATTTACATTATGTCATCCTCGCAAACCATTCAGTGAGCTAAGAAACATTTTCCGTAATTTACAGTTGAGAAGACTAAAGTACAAGTTCTATGACTTGTTTAAGCTACTATTTACTAAGTAGTAGAAGGAGAGGACACAAATCTAGGTCTTTTGCTTCTAAGTCCAGAGCGATGACCCTCTAATTAAATGCAATAAACAACTTGAGCCTCTGCTTGTCAGAGTCCTGTTTTTCTATATTCTGACAATACACCCAGATAAGAAGAGACTTGGTGACCTTTCCTTTCAACCTGCATGAATATGCATGAGGGTACAGAGAGAATCGTGCCACTTCTTAAAGGAAAAGAGAACCATGTGATTTAATCAGGCATGTCAATCAGCCTAAAAGCACAAGCTAGGTATTAAGTGTATCTTAACATCAGAGAAAAAAGGTGATCTGAGAGGTTTGTTCTAGACTCTGGCACTGATTATCAGTTACTGTGTAGACTAATCGGATCTAGTGATTATAATGTTGATGACAAACCTCTTAAGAGTTAAAGAAAGTTACTTGGTTGATTTTTGACATTAGACATTAGGAAATATTAGGCATTAGCTTGAAATATGAAAGGCAGGTAAGCATTTATGTCCACCAGGGATTAAAAAAATTGGTTAGCAAGGAACTTACATTTAAACATTTTGAGTAGAAAAAATATTAGATTTAGAATTAAAATGGGCAAGAAAAGTAATAAACCGTATTTTTTTCTTCAAAACTTGCTCAATTTTGAAAATTCTTAAGTATATATATAATACTTAATATATATGATATTGCTTTATTTCTAGTCTTCTATGAACCAATATAATTAAAAAAAAAAACCTCTCTTTCGTGTTCACTGTACACACAATAAAAAGTTTACTTTTCAGATCACCTGAGCTTAATTGTGGAATTGCTGTTTAACAGATAGTAGTATACATTAATATGAGGTAAAATATCTAAGCTGAGAGTACTGGCAATGGCAAAATAGTAAAGCAAAGCAATTTAAGCACAAAAAGAGTCAAAAATTGCAAAGAAATTCATCTAGATATGATGACTAATCAATAACATTAAAATGCCTGTATTTATTAGCTTTTTTTCCTCTAACCCATTGATTAGTTTTAGGGAAAAATGTTAATATTCCCCCTAATTATAGTTTTAGTGCCTCTTCTGTTCTCAGCATCTCTGAAAGCTTGGGAATATTACCTGAAAATCCAAAAATGACTCTATCTGATAAAACTATGATAAAATATGTCTTAACTGTTCTTACTAAGTCTCCAGAAATTTCACTCGTGAAAAAATGTTCCAGTCTTCCTCCACTTGCACTGGGAAAGTTTCATTTCCATAATTATCCCCTATTTATTTTTGAGGTGTTATCCCCTCTAAAAGGGAGACATGTAAGTAAGTATGGTTATTGCTATCCACTTTTGCAGTTTTTATTCTAATAGTCTTTCTGAAATGCAAATAACTCACATATCTTGGAAAAATTAAAGAAAGGTCAAGTGTAGGCCACAAATATTAATACAATAATTGACTATAGAAACAGAAAAAGTATTGCTGATAGATATACTTTAGAATATATGTAATTAAAATCAGAACTACTCTCAGAAAGAGACTTTTAATCTGGTATTGAAATGCAAGATAATTCAAGAAAAGGCCTTACACCTGCATTAAAAGACAGACAAATGATGCAATATTTAATTTGTTTTAAGTTAAAATGGTAAGAGATACAAGTATCATTTTCCATGATTCCTGATTTGGGTAACTGTTTTTGCATTAACCAAATACACCAGATAAAAGCTCTACTTTATAGATAGTTGGTATCAAAGCAAGAATTTTTGAGGCTAGAATACTTCAAGATCAGATCTTTCCGAGTCATTTTACAAAGAGAATACCTGAGACCCAAGCCTGATATAATTTTACAGTCGACTTTTAAATCCTGTAAATGGTCAGAATTTCCAAGATTTTTAGTTGTTCTAATGAAGTCTAGGAAGGAATCCAATAACCCTCATAAATAAGAAGAACTATAGAATGCACCAAAATAGCACAGTAATAATAATTTTAGGAGCTCAAGAGTTGGAATGTACCTTGGAGAGAGGGGTAGAAAAGAAATGCCAGGAGAAATAAAGAGAAAATATAGGTATCCATTAGGCAAAATGTATGTAATCTGAGCAAATAAAAAATAAAATGCTAATGCAATTTTGTCCAATAATATAGGAAAATGATGAGTATTTCAAATAAAGTATTGCATACTCATGAGTTTTTGAGACCTAGTCTGGCTCTGTTGCCCAGGCTGGAGTGCAGTGGCGATCTAGGCTCCGCCTCCCAGGTTTAAGCGATTCTCCTGCCTCAGCCTCCTGAGTACTGAGATTACAGGCGTTCACCACTATGGCCAACTGATTTTTACTATTTTTGGTAGAAACTGGGTTGACCATGTTGGTCAGGCTGTTCTTGAACTCCTGACCTCAAATGATCCTCCTACCTTGGCTTCCCAAAGTGCTGGGATTACAGGTGTGAGCCACCATGCCTGGTCTCATGAGTATATTCTTAATGTCTTATTGTGTGTATTTTCTGATCACACTTCTCTGCCTGTTTCAGATCTTTATATGCATATTTCCAAGTCCTTTCAATCTGATCATCTGCAGGCCCACTCACTGGTTTGTATAGATATTAAACCTCAAATGAGTTATACCTCTCTACGTACCTACTTACAGATCCATCCTCCCACCTCTCTGTATGAAATTCATGGTTCAAATTGGCAAACTGAAAGATTAAGGACCTTCACAATGCTCTACATTAGAATTGCTTCTCCTAGTAATGTTATGTTAACATAATATACATAATTGTAAATAACTTCACAGAGAGATTATACAGTCTGAGTGTTTATATATATACTTTGTTAACTATGAAGTGTATGCATATGTAGATCACTAGCATCCTTACGTTTCACTAATTTGCACCAAATTTAGTATATCCAAGGACGTGAAGATTTTTACGTTATAATAAATTAGTCATTCATATCACATTTGGTTCCCAAGGAAAGTGCCATCTTATTATTGCTTTATTTTGGCATCTTTGGGAGTTACTTTTACCCATTATTTCTTACTATGAATTATATTTGTATCTCTAAGGACCAAATCACTGCTCAGGCAAGTTATAGATGCAAGACACAAGTTATTAGTTTTTAAAGTATTTCTATTGCTTTTTTATAAGAACCAAAGTGAAAAGTATCTGAATAAGAAACTGATGTATTTATGAACTAAGGCTCTGTGGAGCCAAACATTACATATGTTTTATAAAAGAGTAGCTTTTAAGCTTAAGATTTGATCAAAGGTGCTGGTGAAGAAACTTATTGACCCATTTAAAAATCTTTCCTGTAGAATGAAAAACATATTTTAAAAATCCACCACTAACTGGGTTCAGAGGCAAATCTTAGAGCACACCATCTGATAAATTACTTTTCCCATGATATGTACATTTATCTACACAAGAATTTTTAGAATGATTTACAATTGAGACTAATTTAATTGTATGTGGAGTACAAACTCTGCTTATTGAGAATAATAAAATTAGAAGGAATTGAGACTATCTTTATTTTATAACCAAATCTTGACAGTCTTGACTGGTACTGTCATAAAAATTCTTAACCATCTTTGTATTAGTGATTGTTTGAACTTATTATTGATGTGTTCCTCTTTTGTATTAGTGATTGTCTGAACTTATTATTGATGTGTTCCTCGTTGAAACCATGTTTCCACAGTTCCATATCTAAAAATGTCTCCGAAAAGAGAAGGCCAGGAAAATTTGCAATACTTTGTGTGAAAGGCAAATATTTAACTTTTTTTTTTCCCGGATAATTTCTATCATGTACCACATTTTTCTTTTAAACTTGTCTGCAATCCTTGTGGTTTCATATGCTACTCTTCACAGTAGGACTGTTCTCTATTATTTCTTTTGATCTCATTTAATGAGCAAAATCTAAATTATTAGCAATAGCATTCATGGGGTGTTTACATATTTGATATGCTCAGCACATTCTGTGCTTCAGTGTGGGAAAGAATAATTAAAACTGCCAATAAAAGCTAAATGATTACAGAAAAACTAGAATCATTAGACAAATAGTATGAAAGACAACATATATGACATAAAAAAATAACACTGGTAATTTGATAGGAATAACACTGGTAATTTGATAGGAGTAGTGTTTTATCTGTAAATTGCTTTGGGAAGTATGGCCATTTTAACATTATCGATTCTTCCAATACATGAGCATGGGATGTTTTTCCCCTTGTTTGTGTAACATACGATTTCTTTCCACAGTGTTCTGTAGTTTTCTTTCTAGAGATCTTGCACCTCTTTGGTTAGATGTATTCCTAGGTATTTTATTTTTTGTATGTGACTATTGTAAATGAGATTGCATTCTTGATTTGGTTCTCAGCTTGAATGTTACTGGTATATAGAAATGTCACTGACTTTTGTACATTGATTCTGTATCCTGAAACTTTGCTGAAGTCGTTTATCAGTTTCATGAGCCTTTTGGCAGAGTCTTTAGGGTTTTCTTTTTTCTTTTTTTCTTTTTTTTTTTTTTTTTTTTTTTTTTTGGAGACAGAGTCTCACTCTGTCGCCCAGGCTGGAGTGCAGTGGCGCGATCTCAGATCTCAGCTCACTGAGATTCCCGGGTTCACGCCATTCTCCTGCCTCAGCCTCATGAGTAGCGGGGACTACAGGCGCCCAGCACCACGTCCGGCTAATTTTTTGTATTTTTAGTAGAGACGGGGTTTCACCCTGTTAGCCGGGATGGTCTCCATCTCCTGACCTCCTGATCCGCCAGCCTTTTTTTCTTTTTTTTTGAGATGGAATCTCGCTCTTTGCCCAAGCTGAAGTGCCCTGGAGGGATCTCGGCTCCCTGCAACCTCTGCTTTCTGGGTTCAAGCGATTCTCCTGCCTCAGTCTCCCGAGCAGCTGGGACCACAGGCACATGCCACCATGCCTGGCTAATTTTTTGTATTTTTAGTAGAGATGGGGTTTCACCATGTTAGCCAGGATGGTCTCGATCTCCTCACCTTGTGATCTGCCCACCTCGGCCTCCCAAAGTGTCAGGATTACAGGCGTGAGCCACCGCGCCTGGCGTCTTTAGGGGTTTCTAGTTACAGAATCATATCACCAATGAAGAGAAATAATTTGAGTTATTTCCCTATTTGGATGCCTTTTAGTTCTTTCTCTTGCCTGATTGCTCTGGCTAGGACTTCCAGTACTTTGTTGCACAGGAGAGAGAAGAGTGGGCATCCTTGTCTTTGTCCAGTTCTCAATGGGAATACTTCCAGCTTTTGCTTATTCAATATGCTTGTTGACTATGGTTCTGCTAGGAATGATACTTATTCCTTTGAGGAATATTCGTTTGATGTCTAGTTTGTTGAGATTTTTTATCATGGATGTTGGATTTCATGAAAAGCTTTTATTCCTGTCTACTGAGATGGTCATACTTTTTTTTTTTTTAAATCTCTTTCAGTGGTAAATCACATTTAAACAAACTTTTTCAATTTTTAATTTTTACAGGTACATATTAGGTGTATATATTTATGGAGTACATGAGATATTTTGGTACAGGCATGTAATGTATAATAATCACATCATAAAGGATTGGATATCCATCCCCTCAAACAGTTATCCTTTGTGTTACAAACAATCCAGTAACACTGTTTTGCTTTTATTTTAAAATGAACAATTAAATTATTGACTATAGTCCTCCTGTTGTGCTATCAAATACTAGGTCTTATTTATTCTTTCTATTTCTTTTTGTACCCATTAATCATGCCTACCTCCACACAGACCTCCAATACACTTCCCAGCCTGTTAACCATTCTTCTATTCTTTATCTCCACAAGTTCAATCGTTTTGATTTTTAGATCCCACAAATAAGTGAGAACATGTACTGTTTGTCTTTCTGTGCCTATGTTATTTCACTTATCATAATGATCTCCAGTTCCATCCATGTTGTTGCAAGTGACAAAGCCTCATTCTTTTTTGTGGCTGAGTAGTACTCCGTTGTGTATATGTACCATATTTTCTTTATCCATTCATCTGTTGATGGACACTTAGGTTGGTTCCTAATCTTGGCTATTGTGAACAGTGTTGCAACAAACATGGGAGTGCAGATATCTCCTCAATATACTGATCTCCCTTCTTTTGGGTATATATACTCAGCAATGAAGTTGCTGGTTTATATAGTAGCTCTATTTTTAGCTTTTTGAGGAACCTCCAAACTATTCTGTATAGTGGTTGTACTAATTTACATTCCCATCAACAGTATATAAGGGTTCCCTTTTTTCCACATCCCTTTTCTCCATCTGCCAGCTTTGTTATAGCCTGTCTTTTGAAGATAAGCCATTTTAATTGGGGTGATACCTCATTATAGTCTTGCTTTGCATTTCTCTGATAATCAAGAAGGTTGAGCACTTTTTGTTTTGCCATCTGTATGTTTTCTTTTGAGAAAAGTCTATTCAATTCTTTTGTCAACTTTTTGATCAGGTTATTAGATTTTTTCCTATACAGTTGTTTGAGCTTCTTATATATTTTGATTATTAATTCCCTGTCAGGATAGTTTTGCAAATATTATCTGTGTCTTTTCCCTTTGTTGATTGTTTCCTTTGCTGTGCAGAAGCTTTTCTCCTCCTCCTCCTCCTCCTCCTCCTCCTCCTTTTGCTTAATGTGATCTCATTTGTCCATTTTGCTGTAGTTGCCTGTGTTTGTGGGCGTATTGCTCAAGAAATTTTTGCCTGGACCTATGTCCTTGAGGTTTTCTTCAATAGTTTCCTGCAGTAGTTTCATAGTTTGAGGTCTTAGATTTAAGTACTAAATTCATTGTAATTTGATTTTTGTATATGGTGAGAGATAGGGATCAAGTTTCATTCTTCTGCATAGGGATATCCAGTTTTTCCAGCACCATTTATTGAAGAGATGGTCTTTTCCCCAATATATGTTCTTGGCACCTTTGTTGAAAATGAGTTTACTGCAGCTGTGTGAATTTGTTTCTGGGTTCTCTATTCTGTGCCATTGGCCTATGTGTCTGTTTTTATGCCAGTACCATGCTGTTTTGGTTACTCTAGCTTTGTATATATGTTTTGGTGTGGAATATCATTGGTATTATAATAGAGATTGCAATGAATCTATAGATCAGACCTTTTAACTATATCGATTATTGCAATCCAGCAGCATGGAACATCTTTCAATTTTTTTTTTGGTGTCATCTTCAATTTCTGTCATTAATGTTTTATAGTTTTCATTGTAGAGGTCTTTCACTTTGCTTATGTTAATTCCTAGGCATTTAATTTTATTTGTGGGTATTGCAAGTGGTATTACGTTTTATATTTCTTTTTCAGATTGCTCACTGTTGGCATATAGAAATGCTATTGATTTTTGTATCTTGATTTTGTATCCTGCAACTTTACTGAATTTGTCAGTTCTAATTTTTTTTGGTGGTTTTTCCAAATATAAGGTCACATCATCTGCAATAAGGATAATTTGACTTCTTTTTGAATTTGAATGCCCTTTATTTCTTTCTGTTGTCTGATTGTTCTAGCTAGGACTTCTAGTACTATATGGAATAACAGTGGTGAAAGTAGGCATCCTTGTCATGTTCCAGATCTTAAAGGAAAGGCTTTTAGTTTTTTCCCCATTTAGTATAAAACTAGCTCTGGTTCTGTCATATAAGGCTTTTATTATGCTGAGGCATGTTCCTTCTAAACCCATTTTTTTTCTAGTTTTTTTTTTTTTTTTATCATGAAGGGATGTTAAACTTTATCAAATGCTTTTTTGGCATCAATTGAAAAGGTCATATGATTTTTGTCCTCCATTCTGTTGATATCATGTATGACATTGATTGATTTGCATATGTTGAACCATCCTTACATCTCTGGGATAAATCTCACTTGATCGTAATGAATGACCTTTTTAATGTACCATTACATTTGCTTAGCTAGTTGTTGGTGAGTGGTTTTGTATTAATATCATTGGAGATATTGGCCTGCAGTTTTCTTTTTTTGATGTGTCTTTATCTGGTTTTGGTATCAGGGTAATGCTGGCCACCAAGAATGAGTTTGAAAGTATTCCCTCTTCCTCTATGTTTTGGAACAGTTTAAGTAGAATTGGCATTAGTTCCCAGTAGAATTCATCAGTGAAGCCATTGTGTCCCAGGTTTTTTTTATTGGATAACTTTTTATTATTACTTTGATCTCATTACTTGTTATTGGGCTGTTAAAGTTTTGGATTTATTTCTCATTCAATCTAGGCAGGTTGTATGTATGTGTCTAGTAATTTGTCCATTTCTTCTAAATTTTCCAATTTATTGGCATATTTTTTTCATAGTAGCCACTTAATATGGGTTGACTGTATCCCCACCCAAATCTCATCTTGAATTGTAACTCCAATAATTCCCACATGCTGTGGGAGGAACGTGGTGGGAGAAAATGGGATCATGGGGGTTGTTTCCCCCATACTGTTCTCGTGGTAGTAAATAAGTCTCATGAGATCTGATGGTTTTATAAGGAGTTTCCCTTATAAAACCAGGGGTTTCCCTGGCTCTCATTCTCTCTTTACTACTACTATGTAAGATGTGCCTTTCACCTTCCACCCTGATTGTGAGACCTCCTCAGTCATGTGGAACTGTGAGTCCACCAAACTTCTTTTTTTTTTATAAATTACCCAGTCTTGGTTATGTCTTTATCAGTAGTGTGAAAATGGACTAATATAGTAAATTGGTATTGGTAGTATGGGGGGGCTGCTGTAAAGATACCTGAAAATGTGGAAGCAACTTTGGAACTGGGTAACAGGCAGAGTTTGGAACAGTTTGGAGGGCTTAGAAGAAGATAGCAAAATGTGGGAAAGTTTGGAACTTTCTAGAGACTTGTTGAATGGCCTTGACCAAAATGCTGAAAATGATATGGCCAATGAAATCCAGGCTGAGATGGTCTCAAATGGAGAAGAGAAACTTGTTGTGAACTGAAGTAAAGGTGACTCTTGCAGTGTTTTAGCAAAGAGACTGGTGGCATTTTGTCTTTGCTCTAGAGCTTTGTGGAACTCGGAACTCGAGGGAGATCATTTAGGGTATCTGGCAGAAGAAATTTCTAAGCAGCAAAGCATTCAAGAAGTGACTTGGGTGCTGTTAAAAGCATTCAGTGTTAAAAGGGAAACAGTGTATAAAAGTTTGAAAAATTTGTAGCCTGACAATGTGATAGAAAAGACAAACCCATTTTCTGAGGAGAAATTCAAGTCAGCTGCAGAAATTTGCATAAGTAATGAGGAGCCAAATGTTAATCACCAAGACAATGGGAAAAATGTTTACAGGGCACATCAGAGACCTTTGTGGCAGCTCCTGCCATCACAAGCCCAGAGGCCTAGGAGGAAAAAGTGGTTTCATGGGCTGGGCCCAAAGTCCCCCTGCTGTATGTAGCCTAGGGAGTTGGTGCCCTGTATCCCAGGCACTCTAGCCATGGTTAAAAGGGGCCAAGGTATAGCTCAGGCCATTGCTTCAGAGGGTGCAAGCCCCAAGACTTGGCAGCTTCCACATGGTGTTGAGTCTTCAGGTGCACAAAAGTCAGGAATTGAGGTTTGTGACCCTCTGCCTAGATTTCTGAGGATGTATGAAAATGCCTGGATGTCCAGGAAGAAGTTTGCTGCAGGGGTTGGGCCCTCATAAAGAACTTCTGCTAGGGCAGTGTGGAAGGGAAATGTGGGGTTGAAGCCACCACACAGGGTCCCCACTAGGGCACTGTCTAGTAGAGCTGTGAGAAGAGGGCCACCGTCCTCCAGACCCCAGAATGGTAGATCCACTGACAGCTTGCACTGTGTGCCTGGAAGAGCTGCAGACACTCAACGTCAGCCCATAAAAGAGGCCAGAAGGGAGGCTGTACTCGGCAAAGCCACAGGATTGGAGCTGACCAAGACCATGTGAACTCACCTCTTGCATTGGTGTTACCCGGATGTGAAGCCTGGAGTCAAACAAGATCATTCTGGAGCTTTAAGATTTGACTGCCCTGCTGGATTTCAGGCTTGCATGGGGCCTTTAGCCCCTCTGTTTTGGCCAATTTCTCCCATTTGGAATGGATATATTTATCGAATGCATGTACCCCCATTATATCCAGAAATAACTAACTTGCTTTTGATTTTACAGGTTCATAGGCAGAAGGGACTTGCCTTATCTCAAATGAGACTTTGGACTGTGGACTTTTGAGTTAATGCTGAAATGAAGTAAGACTTTGGGGGACCGTTGGGAAGGCATGATTGATTTTGAAGTGAGAGGACATGAGATATGGGAGGATCTGGTGCAGAATGATATGCGTGGCTGTGTCCCCAGTCAAACTATGGGAATTAGCTCCCATAATTCCCCTATGTTGTGGGAGGGACCTGGTGGGAGATAATTGAATCATGGGGGTGGTTTCCCCCATACTGTTCTCATGGCAGTGGGTAAGTCTCACAAGATCTGACGGTTTTATAAGGGGTTTCCCCTTTCACTTGGCTCTCAATCTGTCTTGTGTGCCACCACGTAAGATGTGCCTTTCACCTTCTACCCTGACTGTGAGGCCTCCCCAGCCATGTGGAAGTGTGAGTCCATTAAATATCTTTCTCTTTATAATTTACCCAGTCTCAGGTATGTGTACAAGTTTTTTTTTTTTTTTTTTTTTTTTTAGTAAACATGTGCTTTCATTCACCTTGGGTATATATTTAGGAGTAGAACTGCTGAGTTATATATTATCTTTGTATGCAACCATTTTAGGAACTACCAAACTGTTTTCCAAAGTGGTTGCACCATTTTACAATTCCATGAACAAGTACAAGACTTCTAACTTTTCCACATTCTTGCCAATACTTGTCATTGCCTTACTTTTTTATTTTAACCACCCAAACGAGTGTCAAGTGGTATCTCATTGTGGTCTTAATTTGTGTTTGCTTGATGTTGAATAATGTTGAACATCTTTTTTTTTTTTTTTTTTTTTTTTGAGATAGGATTTTACTCTGTCACCCAGGATGGAGTGTAGTGTCACAAACACAGTTCACTGCAGCCTCAACCTCCAAGACTCAAGTAGTCCTCTTACCTCAGCCTTCTGAGTAGCTGAGACCACAGGCATGTGCCACCACACCTGTCTAATTTTTTTATTTTTGTAGAGACAAGATCTCATTATGTTGTCCAGGCTGGCTGTGAACTCCTGGGCTCTAGTAATCCTCCTACCTTGACCTTTCAAAGTGCTAGGATTTGCAGGTGTGAGCCACTGAACCCAACATTTTAATGTTTTTATTGGCCATTTGTATATCTTCTTTGGAGAAATGTCTATTTAAATTCTTTGTCTATTTTAAAATTGGTTTGTCTTTCTTGAGTTATAAGAGTTCTTCAAATACTCTGAATACAAATCTTTTTTTTTTTTTTTTTTGAGACGGAATCTTGCTCTGTCGCCCAGGCTGGAGTGCAGTGGCCAGATCTCAGCTCACTGCAAGCTCCTCCTCCCAGGTTCACGCCATTCTCCTGCCTCAGCCTCCCGAGTAGCTGGGACTACAGATGCCCGCCACCTCACCCAGCTAGTTTTCTGTATTTTTTTTAGTAGAGATGGGGTTTCACCATGTTAGCCAGGATGGTCTCGATTTCCTGACCTCGTGATCCACCCGTCTTGGCCTCCCAAAGTGCTGGAATTACAGGCTTGAGCCACCGTGCCCGGCCACAAATCTTTTTTTATCACATACCTGATTTGCAAATATTTTCTTCCATTCTGTGGATTAAGTTTTTAATTTCTTGAATCATCAAGAAGTCCTTTGAAGCACTAAGTTTTAACATTTGAATGAACTTCAATTTATTTATTTTTAATTTTGTTGTTTTTTTTTTTTTTTTTTTTTTTTTTTGGTGTCACAGCTAAGACTCATTGCTTAAATCAAGGTCAGGAAGAGTTACTCCTGTGTTCCCTCTGAGATTTTTATATTTTTAGCTATTCTATTTAAGTATATAATCCGTTTTGAGTTAAATTCTGTGTATTGTATGAGGTACAAGTCCAACTTTATTCTTTTGTAGGTGAATACCCCAGTTGTCACAGCAGCATTTGCTGAAACAATCATTCTTTTTACATTGAAGGGTCTCAACATTCTTGTAGAAAATCAATGACCCATGAATGTGAGATTTATTTCTGGATTCTTCATTGTATTTCATTTACCTATATGTTTACCCTTATGCCAGTACCACATTGTCTTGATTAATGTGGCTTTGTAGCAAGTTTTGAAATGAGGAATTGTGAGTCTTCCAACCTTGTTCTTCCTTTTTCAACATTGATTTGGTTATTCTTGTTCCCTTGCATTTCCATATGAATTTCTGTATCATTCTCAAAACAGGTAGCTAGAATTTAATAGGCATTGTGTTGCATTTGTAGATCATTTTGGGGAGTATTGTATTAACAATATTAAATCTTCCAATCCATTAGCATGGGAGGTTTTTTCATTCATTTAGGTCTTCTATACTTTCTTTCAACACTGGTTTGTAATTTTCAGTGGATAAGCCTTACACATCTTTTGCTAACCTATTCCTAAGTATCTTATTTGTTTTTATGGTATTGTAAATGGGGTGGTTTTCTTTTCTATTTAAAAATGTACAATTAAGTTATTATTGACTATAGTCACCCTGTTGTGCTGTCAAATACTAGGTCTTATTCATTTTTTCTAACTACTTTTTTTTTATTGTCCCCATTAATCATCCCAACCTCTTCCCCAGCCTCCCACTACCCTTCCAGCCTCTGCTAACCATGCTTCTAGTCTCTATGTCCATGAGTTCAATTGTTTTAATTTTTAGATCCCATAAATAATTGAGAACATGCCATGTTTGTCTTTCTGTGCCTGGCTTATTTCACTTAAAATAATGACTTCCAGTTTCTTCCATGTTGTTGCAAATGCCTGGCCCTTACTCTTTTTATGGCTGAATAGTACTCCATTGTGTATATATACCACATTTTCTTATTCTTTCATCTATTGATGGACATTTAGGTTGCTTCCAAATCTTAGCTATTGTAAACAGTGCTGCACCATACAGGAGTGCAGATATTTCTTTGATATGCTGATTTCCTTTCTTTTGGGGGTATATATCCAGCAGTAAGATGGATATATATGGTATATATATGGTAGCTCAATTTTTAGTTTTTTGAGGAACCTCCCAACTGTTCTCCATAGGGGCTGTACTAATTTATGTTTCCACAAACAGTGTATGAGGGTTCCCTTTTCTCCATATCCTCACCTATTATTGCCTGTCTTTTGGATATAAACCATTTTAAGTAGGGTGAGATGGTATCTTGTAGTTTTGATTTGCATTTCTCTGATGATCAATAATGTTGAGCACTTTTTCATATACCTGTTTGCCATTTGTATGTCTTCTTTTGAGAAATGTCTATTCAAGTCTTTTGCTCATTTTTTGACTAGATTATTCAATTCTTTTCCCATAGAGTTACTTGAGCTCCTTATATACCCTGGTTATTAATCCCTTGTCCGATGAGTAGTTTGCAAATATTTTCTGACATTCTGTGGGTTGTCTCTTGACTTTGTTGATTGTATCTTTTCCTGTGCAGAAGCTTTTTAACTTGATGTGATCACATCTGTCAATGTTGCCTTTGATTGCCTGTGCTTGTGGGGTATTGCTCAAAAAATTGTTGCCCAGACCAATGTCCTGGAGAGTTTCCCTGATGTTTTCTTGAAGTGGTTTTGTAGTTTGAGGTCTCAGATTTAAGTCTTTATTTCATTTTGATTTCATTTTGTATACGACAAGAGATAGCGGTATAGTTTCAGTCTTCTGAATATGGAGATCTAGTTTTCTCAGCATCACTTTTGAAGAGACTGTCTTTTCCCTAATGTATGTTCTTGGCACTTTTGTTAAAAATGAGTTCACTGTAGGTGTATGGGTTTGTTTCTGGGTTCTACATTCTGTTCCATTGGTCTGTGTGTCTGTTTTTATGCCAGTACCATGCTGTTTTGGTTACTGTAGTTCTGTAGTATAATTAGAAGTCAGGTAATGTCATTTCTCTAGTTTTGTTCTTTTTGCTTTGGTTTTTCTTGGTATTCTTTTAGGATTTTTTTTCTATTTCTGTAAAGAATGTCATTGGTATTTTGATAGGGATAACATTGAATCTGTAGATTGCTTTGATTAGTATGAACATGTTAACAATATTGATTATTCCAATCTGTGAACATTGAATATTTTCCCAATATTTCTATTTTTTGGTGTCCTCTTCAATAATTTATTTCATCAGTGTTTTATAGTTTTCATTATAGAGTTCTTTCACTTCTTTGATAATTCCTAGGTATTTAATTTTATGTGTGGCTACTGTAAATGGGTTACTTTTAAAATTTCTTATTCAGATTGTTCACTGTTGGTATATAGATATGCTACTGATATTTGTATGTTGATTTTGTATCCTGAAGCTTTACTGAATCTGTTTATCAGTTCTAATAGCTTTCTTGTGGAGTCTTTAGGTTTTTCCAAATATAAGATCAAATATAAGATTGTTATTTTCATCTGAAAATAACAATCATTTGACTTCTTCCTTTCCAATTTGGGTGCCCTTTATTTCTTTCTCTTGTCTGATTGCTCTAGCCAGGACTTCCAGTACTATGTTGAATAACAGAGGTGAAAGTGGGCATCCTTGTCATGCTCTAGATCTTAGAGCTTTTAGTTTTTCCTCACTCAGTATAATACTAGATGTGGGTCTGTTGCATATGGCTTTTATTATGTTGAGGTATGTTCCTGCTATTCCCAGTTTTTTGAGAGTTTTTATCATGAAGGGATGTTAAACTTTATCAAATGCTTTTTCAGCATCAATTGAAATGATCATATGGTTTTTATCTTTCATTTTGTTAATATGATGTATTACATTGATCAATTTGCATATGTTGAACCATCCTTGCATCCGTGGAATAAATCCCACTTGGATCTGATGAATAATCTTTCTAATGTATTGTTGAATTTCTAATGTATTGTTTGCTGGTGTTTTTTTCAGGGTTTTCACATCAATATTAATCAGAGATATCAGTTTTCTTTTTTTGATGTGTCTTTATCTGGTTTTGGTATCAGGGTAATACTGCCCTTGTATAGTAAATTTGGAAGTATTCCCTCCTTCTTTGGTTTTTGATTTTGAGTAGGATAGGTGTTAGTTCTTCTTTAAATGTTTGCTAGAATTCAGCCATGAGACCCTGGGCTCTTCTTTACCAGGAGGCTTTTTGTTAGGACTTTGATCTCAATATTTGTTATTCATCTGTTGAGGTTTTGGATTTATTTATGGTTCAATCTTGGTAGGTTGTATGTGTCTAGAAATTTGTCCATTTATTCTAGACTTTCCAATGTATTGCCATATATTTGCTCACAGTAGCCCCTAATGATCCTTTGAATTTCTGTGGTATCAGTTTTATTGCTTCCTTTTTCATTTCTAATTTTATTTATTTGTATTTTGATGATTTTTGACATAATCCAGCAGAATCCTCTGGATTACAAGGTAGAGACTCTTTTCTCACCCCTTACTTTCTTCCAAACAAACAGGGTTTCTTTCTCCATTCTAAGCCACCTGAAGCTGGAGCTGGAGTGACACATGCACTACTGTGGCCACCACCACCATAACTCTACTGGGTCAGACCTGAAGCCAGCACAGCACTGGGTCTTGCTCAAGGCTGGCTGTAACCACTCCCTGGCTACTGCCTATGTTTGCTCAAGGTCCCAGGGCTTTACAATCAGCTGGTGGCAAAGCCATCCAGGCCTATTTCCTTCCCTTCAGGGTGTTGAGGTACCCCAGGCCCTGGGTGGGTCCAGAGGTGCCATCCAGGAGTCAGGAACTACTGTCAAAAACCCTAGAAGTCTAACTGGTGTTCTACTGTATTGCAGCTGAGCTGGCACTCAAACCACAGGATCTCTCTTTCTTCCCCTTTCCAAAGGCAGAGGAGTCTCACCCCATAGCCACTGACACCCAAGGCCATGGGAAGTACTGCCAGACTACTACCTAAGTTCCCTGAAGGCCCACAGGCTCTTCAGTCAGCTTGTGGTGAATGCTGCCTGCCCTGGGTCTCACCCTTCATGGCGGCGTGCTCCCCTCTGTCCAAGGGCAGGTCCAGAAATGCCGTCCAAGAGTCAAATCCTAGAATCAAGGACCCCAAGAGCCCACGTGGTGCTCTGCCCTGCCATTGCTTTCCTGGTACCTAAGGTGAAGACAAAGTCCCCTTTACCTTTCCCTCTGCTTTTCTCAAGCAGAAGGAGTTTTGCATTGATTAAAAAATATATATTTAATAAAATGTAATATTCATTCCAAATGAAACACTAAGCAAACCCATAAAAGAAGGTTATGTCTCTAACATGCTAAAGAATATATATCTTGAAATAAAAATTCAAAATATTACTTAAATGCAGAATAATTTGAGGCATGCCATTAAAATCAGGGACAAAGTTTGGATTCTTTCTATGGTAGTTATGTAAATTGGCTCATTTAACATCCACTTCCAAAGTCCTTTTCTCTTTACTTTTTTCTACTCAAGCTAAACACTTGAGTTACTTAACTCCTCTGAATTTGACTTGATTTGATTTAATTGGCCCCTTGTAACACAGTTGTGGCCAATGAAATGTAGGCAGAAGCCCCTTGTGTTAATCCATTCTTGAATTACTGTAAAGAAATACCTGAGGCTGGGTAACTAATAGAGAAAATATGTTTAATTGGATCATGGTACTGCAGGATGTACAAGAAACATGGTGCCAGCACCTGCTTCAGGTGTACGCCTCAGGGAGCTTACAATCAAGGTAAAAGGCAAAGGAGGAGCCCATGTGTCATCTGGTGAGAAACAAAGCAAGAGCAAGGGGGAGGGGAGGTGTCATGCATTTTAAAACAACCGAACAACTGATCTCACGTGAACTCAGAGCAAGAGCTCACTCATCACCAAAGGCATGGTGGTAAGCCATTCATGAGGGATCTGCCCCTGCCTCCTGGTCCAAATACCTCCCTCTAGGCCCATTTCCAACACTGGGGATTATATCTCAACATGAGATATGGAGGGGACACACATCCAAATCATATCACCCCTGGGGAAGTTTTTATTTCCTAAATAAAAAGGCAAAACCTGATAAAGGAAAGGTTTACTATATGCCCGGTGTCTTTTCTCCTTTTTCCTGTGTGGCTGGAATGCCAGGAGATACAGCAACTATCCTGTGACAATATAAAAGTTACATGCTAAGGATGCTGAAGCAGGAAGACATAAGAAACATGGTTCCTTGGTGACATCCATGAGAAGTAATAGCTACCTTTATATTTCTTCTCATGTAAAAATTATTTTTTGTTATGTAAAATATTAACTCTTTACTTGCTTCAGTGATATTTATAAGGTACTTTGTATTTGCCGATAGCTGAAATTTTAGTAGATATTTCCACCATCACAACTGTTATTTAACACTGCTCTGTAAATCCCAACCAATTCAGTAAGCCAATAAAAATAAACAGGAGGTGTAAATATTAGAATGAGGAAGACAATACTAATTTTTTTTGTTTTTACAGGTGATATTATGGTCTTCCAAGCAAATACAAGATAATCATTTTAATAAGCATTGTTAAATAGGAAAGTTTAGTCACAAATTACAAATACTTAAAAATTTATGGCTGTTATAAATGTCAGCAGTTGACCAGTTAGACAATAAAATATTTTAAAATCTCATTCCTAATTTTAAAATATATGAAATATGTAGGAAGAAATTATTTAAGAAATGTTTAGGATGTAGATGCAGAACATTACAAACTAAAGATACATATGATATTTCTGAATGTATAGAATAAAAATGAAGGTATAAGTTCTCCTCCAAATAACTTATAAATATTAAATACAATTCTAAACAATCTATATATGATTGTTTGGTGGGGAGGGGAACAGGCCAAACTTATTCTAAAGTGCAATTTAAAAAATTTAGTATAGGTACAATATGCAGGAAGTAGTGAAAAAAGTCATGATAGAAGAATTATACTGTCAGATATTAAAATGTATAAAACAATAATGATTGAAATAATATAGTATGGACATAAAATTAGGTATACCAATCATTAGGGAAGAGTAACATAATTTATAGTTTCATGCAAATATTAATGAGTTTACTATTTAGCAAATGTGACATTCCTAATCATTAAGAAAAGATGAATCATTGAATAAAAAGAAATAAGGCAAGTGTTAACTCTTTAGGAAAAATAAATTTGATCTCTACCACATCACATATTGAAATGAAATTTCTTTCCCTTTTATTCTTATTCTCCCCATATTCATGTAGAAATGACTTGTCCACTTACAAAGGTACCTAAATATTGTAAACGTAGCATGCAATTAAAGTGTAATGAAAGGACAGAGAAAAGCAGAAGTGCTAACAAAATGGGCCAGGAATCATTCTCAAAATGCATACTGTTTTTAACAGCTAACTTAATAAACAAGGACATCTTATTCATTACACTGCTCACAGTGTCTATGAGATAAAAAAGAACAATCACTGTGAAGATTCCCAGCTAGCTATTCTTGTTACTAGGGTAAGATGGAGCTCTCTTTTTTATGGAGGCCTTATAAAGAAAACACTCTATGGGTAGTTGATAAAGGTTTTGAGAATATCTTTACCATGATGAGAACGAAATTCACAATCTTTTAAAAAGTAACAATCATAGGCAGATGCTGAGTACAATTTTAAAAAGACATTAAACTCAGAAGCAAGGTTTGAATTCTCATTGTGGTAGAAATGTAAATTGGTTCATTTAACATTCACTTCAATCTTCTTCTCTTGTCTTTTTTTCCTACTTTGTGCTATTATGCAGAATCATTTTGAGGTGATCCATTCTTGTGTAATCTTAGCTCCCTAACAAAGAATAAATGGTTGATGGATTGGAAAATTAAATCTGGATTTTAAAAAGCAGAACAATAATATAAACTAGAAAAAAATATATGTATAGGTGGTGGAGAAGTCTACAAAAGATAAGATTATAGAGTAAGACATTAATATACAGGCATAATTTGTTTAACTGCACTTTATTGTACTTCACAGATATTGCTTTTTTACAAATGGAATGTTCATGGAACTCTGTGTACAGCAAGTCTGTTGTTGCCATTTTTCCAACACCTGTGTTTACTTCCTGTCTCTGTGTCAGCAATTTTTAGCAGTAAAGTATTTTTAAATTAAGGTATGTACTTTTTATTAGACAAAATGCTATTATACCCTTAAGAGACTACAATATAGTAGAAACATAACTTTTATACTTTTATATACACTGGGAAACCAAAACAGTTGTGTGACTCACTTTGCTGCAATATTTGCTTTATTGCAATGGTCTTACACAAAGCCTGCAATACCTCTGGGGTATGCCTACATTTTATTATGTAAAAATTCAAAAGTCCTGCTAGGCAAAAAGTACAGTACCACAAAAGGAAAACTGGCAAAACAATTTCTAATAGAATGACAGATGAAACAAAAACCTCAGTAGATAACAGATGACGGGCATAAGAAGTAAGTAATAAAAAAGGAATACGATTGGCAAATAATTTTTAAAGTTTAATTTCACCAGAAACTAAAGCAATCAAAGAACTGCTGATATGCTATTTAAAGACAAACAAACAAAGAAAAAGATAATGTGCCAGGTTGTTGAGACTCATAAATCATCTCACGTGCTAATGATGGGCCATAGTTTTCTCTACCATTTGTCATACTCCCCCCAAATATAGGAGACATCTGGCTTTGAATGAGGAGGCCGAGCTTCTGTTTCTCGGTTTCTTTAACATCCCAATGTGTTCCTCACTGGGACTGAGGGAAAAAGTATTCCAAAGGTACTTCTGTCCTCCTAAGGAATTCTCTTGATTCCTCAACACTCCTCTTTGCCATGTTTTATAGGTTGAAGGTGGGTTAATATCCTGCAAGGCAGGACTTCTCTTTAGGATGCACCTATTAATGTCATCAGGCTTTAAGAATTCAGAAGAAACTAGAACAGAAACAGCCTCATTTTAATATCCATTACACAGTTCAAGTGGATTTGTGTTCTAACCAAAAAATCTTTGACTAAGAAACTTGTATGAACTCCTCAATTTCTCAAGGGTATTTTACTCTCTGAGCACTAGTAGCAAAAACTGCTATATATTATCACTCGTTCTACCCATATTCATTCATTACAAAAGTGTCTACTGAGTGTTAATTATGCTCAATGCCTAGGAGACAAGGATGAAGAGAGGGCTCACTGTCTGTGGGGATGGGGTGGGGACTAGTCTCAGATGTATTCTTAAGTAGTTGCAATGCTACGTAATAGCTCTATAGTAGAAAAAAAGATGGAAGTGCCACAGGAACACAGCGATCCTCTTAGTTGTTGATCACTTGGGAATTTCAAGGAACTGGAAAACATTCTTGTGTGTGTGTCTTTCCTACCAACTGAATTAAACAGTCATATTATTACCAGATTGGCATTGTTTTCATTCTACCACTCAAAGTACAAATAAGCTGTGGTGTAAAAATGCCTTATAAACTGTTCTGCTGTGACTAGTAATAGTTAAGATTATAGATCCAAGATTTAAAATGACAACAATATGTATTAAAGTATTAATAATTCCCTTAAATATTTCTCCTTATCTTATTTTCTTGCTGTATTTTATACATTCTCTACAGTTACTTTGACAAGATTTTTTAATTGACTGGGACATTTATTGGAACAATATTTTATATGTATGATTCTATACACACTATTCTATTTTTCAGGCTCCAGTTTTTTTTCCATGAAAAACATCAGTTATACTCAAAGTGAAAGGACCACCAATGGCAGAGAATTTCAAGACCTTGCTCTTCCTGTAAAACGTGCTCGAAAAGCAGTTAAGTCTTCTCTGAGGGTATCTCCTAAGACAATTTCACTCAAGAGTTTTGGAGGTTTGGAGAAAGGTTTGGCAAGGTTTCTTATCAGGCCAGGTTTTCTCCTCTCCTAAAGAGGAGAGTGGATCTAACTCCCTCTTGACCAGTTGTTTGAAGTACATTCATGTAACCTTGAGCTGCATTTCTGATATAGAGTAGTGTATTAGTTAAGCACATAGGCCTTGGAGTCAGATGGACACAAATTTAAATGCCAGCTCTGCCATTTGTTGACTAAGTGACTTTAGGCAAATTAATTTCTTTAAGCCCGTTTCTTCAAACACAAATTCGGGATTATAATAATTACCTTATAAACTTGGTAAGTGGATAAAATGAGAATATATATGCAAAAACACAGTGTCTGGCATATTGTAAAGGTGGTATAAATGGTAATCAATATTGTTATTAATAAAAGGAGTTCTAAACCTTAAAACAAAAGTCCAATATACATCGAAATAGAACCTCTTGAAAGCTTAAAACTCACAGGGCCTATAAAACAATAACACAATGAAAAGAAAAAACTATGTAGGTAACATCATGAGGAAGAGAACAGCACCTTACATCTCAATATTAATGTTGACTGTAAATGGCCTAAATGCTCCACTTAAAAGATACAGAATGACAGAATGGATTAAAAAAATCACAATAGAAATATCTACTTCAAGAGACTCACCTAACATGGGAAGATTCAAATAAACTCAAGGTAAAAGTGTGTAAAAAGGTATTCCATGCAAATGGAAACCAAAGGGAGCAGGAGTAGCTATTCTTTTATCAGGCAAAACAGACTTCAAAGCAACAACACTAAATAAAGAAAGATGTCCCTATTATAATGATAAAAGAATCAATTCAACAAGAAGAGATTACAATCCTAAATTTATATGCACCAAACACTGAAGCATCTACATTTATAAAGCAGTCACTACTAGACCTAAGAAACGAGATAGACAGCAAAACAATAGTGGGAGACTTCAGTGTGCCACTCACAGCACTAGCAGATCTTCAAGACAGAAAGTCAACAGAGGAACAGTGGACTTAAATGACATGCTAGAACAAATGAACTTAAAGATATTTACAGATAATGCTACCCAAGATTTCTAGAATATACATTCTTCTCATGAGCACATGGAACATTCTCCAAGATAGACCATATAATAG
The DNA here is from genome assembly GCF_003255815.1 of Theropithecus gelada. Classification (NCBI taxonomy): domain Eukaryota; kingdom Metazoa; phylum Chordata; class Mammalia; order Primates; family Cercopithecidae; genus Theropithecus; species Theropithecus gelada. The sequence continues at coordinate 24,746,996 of NC_037674.1, forward strand.
GCCGTAAAACAAGTCTCAACAAATTTTAAAAAAATCAAAATTACATCAAGTATCTTCTCAGGCCACAGTGGAATAAAGCTAGAAATCAACTCCAAAAGGAACCCTCAAAACTGTACAAAGATGGAAATTAAATAAGCTGCTTCTGACTGATATCTGGGTTAACAATGAAATCAAGATGGAAATTTACAAGTTATTTGAATTGAATGATGATAATGACGCAAGTTATCAAAACCTCTGGAATACAGCAAAAGCAGTGGAACTTAGAGGAAAGTTTATAGTGCTAAATACCTACATCAAGAAGTCTGAAAGAGCACAAATTGATGACCTAATGTCACACCTCAAGGAACTAGAGAAACGAGAACAGACTAAACCTGAAGCTAGAAGAAAAGAAATAACACAGAGCAGAACTAAATAAAATTCAAACAAACAAAACAATACAAAAGATCAACGAAACAGAAAGCTGGTTCTTTGAAAAAAATAAACAAAATTGATAGACCATTAGCTAGATTAACCAAGAAGAAGGAAGATCCAAATAAGCTCAATTAGAAATGAAACTGGAGACATTACAACCAACACCACAGAATTACAGAAACAATCATTCAAGACTATTATGAATACCTTTATGTGCACAAACTAGCCTAGAGGAAATGGATGAATTCCTGGAAACATACAATCCTCCTAGGTTAAATCAGTAATAGAAACCTTGAAAAGACTGATAAGAAGCAGTGACATTGAATCAGTAATTTAAAAATTGTCAACAAAATAAAAGACCAGGACCAGATGAATTCACACCTGAATTCTACCAGACATTCAAAGAATTGGTACTAATCCTACTGAAACTATTCCAAAAGATGATTCCAATCATTCTATGAAGCTAATATCATCCTGGTACCAAATCCAGGAAAAGACACAACAAAAAACAAAACTACAGATCAATTTTCCTTATGAACATAGATTCAAAAATCCCTCCCCAAAATACTAGCTAAACAAATCCCACAGGATGTCAAAAAGGTAATTCATCATGGTCAAGTGGGTTTCATCCCAGGGATGCTGGGATGGTTTAACATACGCAAGTCAATAAACGTGATACATCACATAAACAGAATTAAAAACAAAAACTATATTATTATCTCGATAGATGCAGAAAAAGTACTTGATAAAATACGGCATCCCTTTATAATAAGAACCAGGCATAGAAGGCACCTATCTCAAAATAATAAAATCCATATATGACAAACCCATAGCCAACATCTTATTGAATGGGGAAAAGTTGTAAGCATTTCCCCTGAGAACAGAAACAAGACAAGGATGCCCACTTTCACCACTCCTATTCAACATAGTTCTGGAAGTGCTATCCAGACCAATCAGGCAAGACAAAGAAATAAAGGACATTGAAACTGGAAAAGAGGAAGTCCAACTATCACTGTTTGCAGATGATACGACTGTATACCTAGAAAATCCTAAGTACTCCTCCAAAAGACTCTTAGATTTAATAAACGAATTCAGTAAAGTCTCAGGTTTCAAAGTCAATGTACAACAATATCATTACTGATGCATAGCATCAAGCTGAGAATCAGATCAAGAACGTGATCTCTTTTATAAGAGCTCTAAAAAAGAAAAAATAAATAAAATACCTAGGAATACATTTAACTATGGAAGTGAAAGATCTCTACAAGGAGGACTACAAAACATTGCAGAAAGTAATTATAGATGACAGAAACAAATGAAAACACATTTCATGCTCATGGATTGGAAGATGTGCAAATGACCATACTGCCCAAAGGAATCTACAGATTTAATACAATTCCCATCAAAATACCAACATTGTTTTTCACAGAATTAGAAAGAACAATCCTAAAATTCATATGGAACCAAAAAAGAGCCCAAATAGCCACAGGAATCCTAAGCAAAAAGAACAAATTTGGAGGCATCACATTACCGGACTTCAAATTATACTAAAAGCCTGCAGTTACTAAAACAGCATGATACTGATACAAAAGTGGGCACCTAGACCAGTGGAACAGAATAGAGAACCCAGAAATAAAGCCAAATATGTACAGCCAACTGATCTTCAACAAAGTACACAAAAACATAAGTTAGGGAATTGACATAATTTATTACATGAAATGGTGCTAGGAAAACTGGCAAGCCACATGTGGAAGAATGAAACTGGATTCCTATCTCTCACCTTATACAAAAATCAACTCAAGATGAATCAATGACTTAAATATAGGACCTGAAACTGTACAAATTCTAGAAGACAACATTAGAAAAACTCTTCTAGCCACTAACCTAGGAAAAGAATTTATAACAAATATCCCAAAAGCAAATGCAACAAAAACAAAAATAAATAAATGAGACCTAATTAAACTAAAAACTCTCTGCACAACAAAAGAAATAATCGACAGAGTAAACAGAAAACCCACAGAATGGGAAACAATATTTGCAAACTACACATCCAAAAAAGGACAAGTATCCAGAATGTACAAGGAACTCGAACAAATTACCAAGAAAAAAATACAAATAATTCCATCAAAAAGTGGGCAAAGGACATGAATAGACATTTCTTAAAAGAAGATATACGAATGGCCAATAAATATATGAAAAAATGCTCAACATCAGTAATCATCAGGGAAATGCAAATTAAAACCACAATGAGATATCACAATGAATTCTGAACGAATGGCCATTATTATTAATAAAAAGTCAAAAAACAATAGAGGTTGGCATGGATGTGGGAAAAAGGGAACACCTATTCACTATTGGTGGGAATGTAAATTAGTACAACCTCTATGGAAAACCATAACGGAGGGCCCTTGAGGAGTTAAAAATAGAACTACCATTTGATCCAGCAATCCTATTACGGGGTATCTACCCAAAGGAAATAAGTCATTATATGAAAAAGACACTTGCCCATGCATGTTTACAGCAGCACAATTCACAATTGCAAAGATGTAGAACCAACCTAAGTGCCCATCAACTAATGAGTGGATAAAGAAAATGTGGTACATGCACACCATGGAATACTTCTCAGCCATTCAAAGGAATGAAATTACCTCTTTTGCAGCAACTTAGATGGAGCTGGAGGCCATTATTCTAAGTGAAGTAACATAGGAGTGGAAAACCAAAAACCATATGTTCTCACTTCTAAGTGGGAGCTAAGCTACGAGTACGCAAAGGCATACAGAGTGATATAACAGATTTTAGAGACTCAGAGCGGGGAGAGTGAGAGGAGGGCTAGGGATACAAAACTACACATTAGGTAAAATGTACACTACTTGGGTGATGGGTGCACTAAAATATCAGAATTCAGCACTATGTAATTCATCCATCCATGTAAAAAAACCCCATTGTACCTCAAAAGCTATTGAATTTTAAAAAAGAAGAAAAAAGTATTGTTATTAATATTATTTCTTAAGGGATATAAATGCAAACTCACTATTAGTTCATACATATAAAAGCTTTGTTGAGAGACGCAATATGTATTTAGAAGTAACTTTTATCCCTTTCTTTAGGAAAGCTGAAATATACTCCTGAATTAAGGTAGACCAGTAAAGAGCTATATATCAGAACTGATTTTTCCTAGCCACTGGTAGAACCATTTTTACCAGCTTTTGCCTTGTCTTTATGCCCTTGGTCAACATGGTGCAATGTCATAGACTCAGTTATGGCTGTATTTTCTATGTCAACATAACTCTTTACTTCATGCAGTGCTTCTCTATGGAGAGTGTGGTAATCAGTTGGGCTGTTCAGAAATATTCACCTTTTCATCCTTCCAAGGCACAGGGTTGGACTGCAAATTATCTTTAAGTTCATTAAAGATAAGTATGAACATGGGGCTTGCTCTGGGAAATGAAATGAAGAAATTTGAGCTCAAATGAAATGTGTCCTTTCCAAGTGGAAGCTTTAAGAACCACTATACAGGCCACCCATTTCTCTTCCTCCTGTTGCACTGATTATAAATGAGATGAAGTCTCCTTTGGCTTGTATGTATGAGTTGCTGTGGTAGATAGAGACCCCATCTTATATGCAATGGACACACAGTGTGAGTGAAAAATAAACCTTTGTCAGCATAAGCCAGTAAGATTTTACTAATGCTTGTTACTATAGCATAATTCTGTCTATCCTGTTTGATATAGGGATCCACAAGAAAACAATATTATCTTGTCTTAGTATAGGGAATAGGTGTACTTGATGTGTACATTGTTTTGTTTTTGGATACTTCCCAATTATCCAAAGCGGCATTGTCATTTCCTCTGCCCTGACAGATAGAATGCTCAGAGCCAATCTAATTCATGGACCAAGTCTAACAAAAGTAAAAGATTTTTCAATAGAATTTCACATTCTAACGTCATTTCAGGCTTTTATCTTCCCTTCTATCTCACTTTTTAATCCTCTTTTCCTTATCTGCTTATTTAAAATATTATTCTATGCTATTGTATTCAACACATTTATGTACAGCTATGTAAAATAAACCTCATGTGAAAAAATGGGCATATACATAATTAAATATATGTACAAATATATTGCCCATTGTTTTAATAATAATAAAAGTTTTAAACATGTGACATCCAATATGAACTGACCTGTGTGCTTTGCCATACCTTTTAGTTATCCCCTCCTTGAAACAGCCTGACAACCGAGACACTGCTGTTAACCTGGTATCTCCAGTGGAAAGAATTGTCCTTAGGAAGACCATGGGATGAAGATTCAGGACTAGTTCTAGTTTAAATTTTTCAGACTATGTATGTAGTTTCCAGCAACTCACTTTCCAGTTAGGTCTCAACTTCTTCATTTGTAAAAGTGAGGCCTTTTAAAAAATTTAATTTATATTCAAATTATGTCCTTTATTTTAGATTATATGAATTAAGACATGAGGAAATAGATCAAATTAATCTACCTCTATTAAGCAGGAAAAAAACCTCAAGTATTATTTCCCCAGCCTAAATCAGCTATTTGCCACTTATTCATTTATTTACACATTTCTTTAAGAAATATCTCTTGTAGCAAGACAGAACAGAGACCCCTCTTAGGGGCTTGCTGCGACACCCCAAGTATGAAAATAAGGGAAAGTCTTGAGTCCCTTCAAGAGAAATTCCAGGCATATAGCTAGCCTTGAGAAGTAAATCAGCAACTCAATAAGCAAGGAGGACAAGATGTTTGGTTCCCTATAGAAACTAAAGATGACACATGTCCCTGAGTTGTTTTTCAGAAACCCAGACCCCCATCAGATGGAAAAGTCCAACCGCAGTCCCGTAGACTTCAGATATATGAAATCTGATTGCTGTTCTTTGTTCTTAATTTTTTCCTGAAGGGCCTGGAGAGAGTAATGCCCACAGGTCAAACCTCAGCTTTCCCTTCTGATGACTCCAAGTTTTTAAACAAAGCCTTGACTTCCTTAAGCAATTGCAAATCAAAAGAATCTCTGAATCCACCTATGACCTGTAAACCCCCACTTCAAGATAGCCTGCCATTTTGGGCCAAACCAATGTATTAATATAACCTCCAAGTATTGATTTACAATTTTGACTGTAACTTCTGCTTTCCTAAAAAGAAGTGTCTCTGCTTTTAAGAGCCCTTGCTTATAGGCCATTGGGGAGGTCAGCTCTTAAGGATTAGCTGCCCAATTCTCCTTGCTTGGCACCCTGTAAATAAACGCCCTCCTTACTCTTACTGCAAACCTTGGTGTGGGTGTTTGGCTTTACTGTGCCAGGCAAGCAGACCCACATTTGGTTTAGTAACAGCAGACTATGTGAAAAACACTGCAAGTTTCAAGACAAGTAAAGAATACAGCCTTTAACAGCCAATTATGATCAAATGAGTTGATAGATCATACTTGGGGAAAAATTCAACGTCTATTATAAAGTTAATATGAGATAAAGGGGCAAATACATTGCATCAGAAATGAAACTTTTAGGATGCAAAAGAGACTGTGAACACCATCAGAAACTTCATTTGCAAGAAACTAATAGAACGTATTGAGGGCTTGAATTAGTACCTTGGAGAAGGATTGAGTTGTAGTAAAACATAATCTAAGAACCAATTTTATTTTTTAAATGATTGGTGCCACTATACTATAGTGGAATGTGCATGGGGAGGGACATGCAAAAGATGTCTGTGCGATGAGGTTGCAAGAGACTGTGCGATGAGGTAGTCAGTGGGGTCTTACTTAAAAACTGATTAGATTTTCAGGGGTTCGAACATGGAAAATGAATTCAGGCAGTGGAGTGTACATAAAAGTGAAGTTGAGTAACAAAGCAAGACAATGAAAAGACCACCCTGAGTGTCCTTTAAGAACGTGAAGAAGACAAAGAGCAAAGGACATTAAGATGGAGTGGTTATCCAAGTGTAAGAAGCTTTTAAAAATGCATCTGTCAGGAAATAATGCATTGAACTCAAATCTTTGAGGATGATTGAAATAACTGGTGGGTAATTATAAGTTCATTTAAATATTATAGTTGCTAATGAACGACGTGAGTGATGTGGCTTTACCCCTTCAGTCATAAGTTGTTAATGAGCCTAACTATTTCAAATGGTCATACATTTAATTTCCTCACAGATTATTTGTAATGGAGAAAGATGATAGTCTATTGGAAGATTTTGAATTGGAAGAGAGAATTTTGAAATGTTTGCCAAGGGCTTGAAACTTTTTGTTAGCTGAGTGTAGTTTTTTGTAATAGCAACAGGAATGGACCAATCCTACCCCTATGAAAATCATGAAGAAAAGAGGAGCCACGGAGTACATAGTTACCTGTTACTGTAGAAGTATAAAGTGGGGTATTTTTAATTTAAACATTTAAAACCTTGAAATAATGCCATCAAAGTGATAACAAAGTTTATGTTTTGGTGAGGTCAGTGTATGTATACTTTATTTGAAATGCAGGTTTCTTTCAAAATGTGGGGAGAGGGCTCAAATGTAAAAGAGAGAAAACTTCCATGAGAGTTCAGTGTCTTCCTCTTAGTGTAAATGGAGGGTGCTGTGGTTCACTCATATCATCTCCTCTTTGTTTGGAGCCACTGTGCTCTAATGGGAAAAATGTTAGCAGAAGTCTTAATGATGTAGTGTCAGTTCCCTACCCTTTCACTAAAATATTTCCATCAGAACGTTTACTGTCAGTCAGACTTCTGCACTGAACAAAAAACTAAAATTTAATTCCATTATTTTAAAAAATAAATTACAGGCTCTCAAATTTTTTCCATAGGTGGATTCTCAATATTCACCACTAACAATATGCCTTAAAATAAGTCCATATACCAAGATCAAATTTGCAAAATTTTGTCCTGTTGTTAATTAAACCAAGTCCTTTCTCAGTGAATAAGAAATTAACAGTTAAAATGAATGAATACAATAAGGATTGGCTCTTATAAGGCTGGTAATTCCAAATTCTTTGATCTGGCTACCACCAAGCTCCTACCCTGACTACTGAGACAAACTGAATCCAAACTTAATCAAATCAATCACACCAAAAGAAGGAACATCATCAGAAACTTCGTTTGCAAGAAACTAATAGAATTTATGGAGGGCTTGAATTAGTACCTTGGAGAAGGATTGAGTTCTGGTAAAACATAATCTAAGAACCAATTTTATGTTTTAAATAATTGGTGCCACTATACTATAGTGGAATGTGCATGGGGAAGGACAGACTAGTATACAGGAGTGGTCTTTCAATATCAAAGAGCATAAGAAACACTTGAGAATCTTTTTAAAATGCATCCCTTTTCTGGATTAATTAGGTCTGGGGCCCAAAAACATCACAGGTGTTGGTGATGCTACTGATCTGCAGAATTACCTCTGAGTAACAAGGCGATAGAGAACACAGAGCTAGAATGGTTCTTCTATAATGATTTGACTTTGAACCTTTCCCCCCAGCTGTAAAATGATACCATCAACACCAGTTCATAGGATAATTGGAGGAGTAAATGAAGTATATTTGTGAAATGCTAGGAAAAGTTGACCTCAGGTAGGAGCAAAGAAGCGAAAGCAGAGAATATGGTACATAATGCTGGTAATTGGGTAGATGTGGTGGTGGGAATTTGTGGAGGTTCTCATTGCTTTAAATTTCTAATTGAAGTAGAAAGCAAAGTCACCATCTGAGATTAAAGATGGGGAGGTGGTGCTGGAGAGCTGAAGAGAAATAAAGGAGGAAGTAGTTGTCTAGGTGAAGGGGAGAAATAAAGTAATAGGGAATGCAGTAGGATTGTCTGACAGAATTAAGACTGATTTGAGTTATATAATTATGAATTAAAAATGAGACTACTCAGCATGGTTGTATGATTTCTGAATACATTTAGCTGCACAAACTCAGATGTGGAGAATATCTTTAATTAGGTTTGTGGCTTTTTCAGTGAACTGAAAAGGTGAAGAACTGCAAAAGAGATGAAAGTGAGTGTGAATAAATAACTATAACGATTAGCCATGTTTAATTTAGGTAAGGAAGACAGGACATCAGTGGGTGAGGAGCAGTAGGAAGGTAATAAAGTCTATATATTGCTGAGATTTCATTTATGATAGCATGTGGAAAATGTTTGCAATTGTTCCATTTGTACCTTCACTTGAAAAGAATGTATAGTCTTGACTGTTGAATGCAGTGTCTAATATGCACACGCGCACGCACGCACGCACACACACACACACACCCCAAACTTACAAATGTTTTCCTAATAAATATTCTTTAACAACTATTTGTCAGATTTAACTATTGTTATTTAAAGGAGGAGGATTAAAATATTATATTGTTGTTACAGACTTGTCGGTTAATCCATGAGAGTCTGAACATTTTTGCTTTATATAGTTCTATGCAATATTTTTGATACATACATATTAATACTTACCAATGTCTTCTTCCTTAAATTTTAATTTATTCTACATGAATATTACTATGTTAGCTTTCTTTTGGTAAATAGTTACATGGTATTTTCTTTTTCTATTGCTTTGTTTTCAACTTTTCTAGGGGGTTTTAAGTTTTTGTTTTTGTTTTTGTAAGAAGAATAAAGACAGTTTAAAAAATCACTTTTGTCCCAGCACTTTGGGAGGCCGAGACGGGCGGATCACGAGATCAGGAGATCGTAGATCATCCTGGCTAACACGGTGAAACCCCGTCTCTACTAAAAAATACAAAAAACTAGCCGGGCGAGGTGGCGGGCGCCTGTAGTCCCAGCTACTCGGGAGGCTGAGGCAAGAGAATGGCGTGAGCACGGGAGGCGGAGCTTGCCGTGAGCTGAGATCCGGCCACTGCGCTCCAGCCTGGGCGACAGAGCGAGACTCCGTCTCAAAAAAAAAAAAAAAAAAAAAATCACTTTTGCTTCTCAGTAGGATATAGTAGTTCTTGTAGGCCATGTTTCCACTTCAATAATGAGAAAAAAGTAGAGATACTACAAAAATGCTATTTTAAGGATACTGCAAACAATGGGCAAGGGAGAGGTTAAAATTCTAGGGAAGGAAGAGTCTTTCTTATGTGAGCTGTCACTCTCAGTTATTTTCATCCCTTGAAAGCATCTACAGATTCTGAGTACTGCTGAGAATCAGGGTTAGCATAGGCAGAAGTACATTACTATGGGAGGGATGAACCATCAGAACTTTGGACGATTATGCAGGCAGGTATAAAAATTTAAAGCAGTATCACATACATGGCAGCTAATTTTTACCACAGGATATTTGCTGAGTTATGTGGTGTTTTGAAAGGCTGAGGCAGGGCTGGGTCAGAAACTTTTGAAGTCTCTATGAAGTCTTTTACAGTTCTTACAGTGACTACGAGGCAGTCTCGCAAATACCTGGTTGGTCTTCTCATCAAGACATACATTAAATTTGGAAGATGTGTAGTATCAAAGGATAAAGAGTTAAGCTCAACACGTTCAAAGGATAGAATTGAATCTCTCTAAATTTTCATGGCTGAGGATTCAGAAACTTCCAGTTTCTTAATTTAAGGCTCATGAATGCCATGTCCAAAGAACAGAGGAGAACAAAATGTGAATCTTACCAAAACTGCATTCCAGCTCTGATCCAGCTCAACCACTGATTAAATAATAGTCTCAGTTCCTCATCCTAAATGAGAAAAGGAAGAACTACCTCTGGTGACAAATAACATCATCTTCAGACTCTATAGTTCTTTCATACATAAGCTTGGTGTACAATAAAATATTACAAGACAAACAAAGGGCGTGATAGACACAGAGATGATGTGTATATTGGCTCTTCTTTGTTTTTGCAGAGAGAGGACTATTTGGGCTCTTTTTTGATTCCATATAAATTGTAAAAGTTTTTCCTAATTCTGTGAAGAATGTCAGTGTCATTGAATCTATAAATTACTTTGGGCCAAATGGCCATTTTCACAATATTGATTCTGTCTATCCATGAGCATGGAATGTTTTTCCATTTGTTTGTGTCCTCTAATTTCTTTGAGCAGTGTTTTGTAGTTCTCCTTGAAAACGTCCTTCACTTCCCTTGTTAGCTGTAATTCCTAGGTATTTTATCTTTTTGTAGCAATTGTGAACGGGAGTTCATTCACAATTCATGATTTGGTTCTCTGCTTACCTATTGTTTGTATATGGGAATGATAGCAATTTTTGCAGAATGATTTTGTATCCTGGGACTTTGCTGAAGTTGTTTATCAGCTTAAGAAGCTTTTGGACTGAGGCAATGGGGTTTTCTAGATATAGGATCATGTCATCTGAACAGAAAGACAATTTTACTTCCTCTCTTCCTATTTGAATACTTCTCTTGCCTGATTGCCCTGGCCAGAGGTTCCAATGCTATGTTGAATAGGAGTGGTGAGAATGGATATCCTTGTGTTGTGCCGATTTTCAACAGGAATGCTTCCAGCTTTTGTCCATTCAGTATGATATTGGCTGTGGGTCTGTCATATATGGCTCTTATTATTTTGAAGTATGTTCCTTCAATACCTAGTTTATTGAGAGTTTCTAACTTGAAAGCGTGTTGAATTTTATTGAAGGCCTTTTTCTGCATCTATTGAGATAATCATGTGGCTTTTGTCTTATTTCTGTTTATGTGATGAATTACATTTACTGATTTATGTATGTTGAACCAACCTTGCATCCCAGGGATGAAGCCAACTTGATCATGGTGGATAAGCTTTTGGATGTGCTGCTGGATCTAGTTTGCCAGTATTTGGTTGAGGATTTTAGCATCTATGTTCATCAAGGGTATTGGCCTGAAGTTGTATCTCTGCCAGGTTCTGGTATCAGGATGATGCTGGCCTCATAGAATGAGCTAGGGAGGGGTCCCTCTGCAATTTTTTGGAATAGTTTCAGTAGAAATGGTCGAGCTCTTCTTTGTACCTTTTGGTAGAATTCAGCTATGAATCTGGTGCTGCATTTTTATTGGTTGGTAGGCTATTTATTACTGCCTCAATTTCAGAACTTGTTATTGGCCTATTCAGAGATTCAATTTCTTCCTGGTGCAGTCTTGGAAGTGTGTATGTGTCCAGGAATTTATCCATTCCTTCTAGATTTTCTAGTTTATGTGCACAGAGGTGTTTACAGTATTCTCTGATGGTTGTTTGTATTTCTGTGAGGTCGGGGTAATATCCTCTTTGTCTTTTGTGATTGTGTTTGTTTGGATCTTCTCTCTTTTCTTTATTGGTCTAGCTAGCAGTCTATCTTGTTGATTAATTAAAAAAACAACTGCTAGATTAGTTGATCTTTTGAATGTTTTTTTCGTGTCTGAATCTCCTTCAGTTTAGCTCTGATCTTGGCTATTTCTTGTTTTCTGCTAGCTTTGGAGTTGGTTTTCTCTTGGTTCTCTAGTTCTTTTAGTCGTGATGTTAGGTTGTTAACTTGAGATCTTTTTATCTCTTTTATGTGGGCATTTAGTCCTATAAATTTCCCTCTTAACACTGCCTTAGCTATGTCCCAGAGATTCGGTATGTTGCATCTTTGTTCTCATTAACTTCAAAGAACTTCTTAATTTCTTCCTGAATTTCATTATTTACCCAAAAGTTATTCAGGAGCAGGTTATTCAAATTCCATGTAATTGTATGATTTTGAATGAATTTCTTATTCTTGATTTCTAATTTTATTGTCCTGTGGTCCAAGAGATTGGTTATTATGATTTCAGTTCTGCATTTGCTGAGGAATGTTCTGTGTTCAATTGTATGATCAATTTTAGAGTATATACCATGTGACAATGAAAAGAATGTGTATTCTGTTGTTTTGGGTGGAGAATTCTGTAGATATCTATCAGGTCCATTTGATCCAGTGCTGAGTTCAGGTCTTGAGTATCTTTGTTAATTTTCTGCCTCAATGATCTGTATTAATACTGTCAGTGGGGTGTTAAAGTCCTCCACTGTCATTGTATGAGAGTCTAAGTCTCTTTGAAGGTCTCTAAGAAGTTGCTTTATGAATCTGGGTGCTCCTGTGTTGGGTGCATATATATTTAGGATAGGTAGGTCTTCTTACTGAATTGAACCCTTTATCATTATGTAACACTCGTCCTTTTCTTTTTTTAATCTTTGTTGGTTTAAAGTCTGTTTTGTCTGACATTAGGATTGCAACTCCTATTTTTTTCACTTTTCCATTTTCTTGGTAGTTTCTTTTTCCATCTCTTTACTTTGAGACTATGGGTGTCATTGCAAGTGAGATGCATCTCTTGAAGACAGTATACCAATGGGTCTTGGTTCTTTACTCAGCATGCCACTCTGTGCCTTTTAATTGGGGCATTTACCCCATTTACATTCATGGTTAGTATTGTTATGTGTGGATTTAATCCTGTCATGATGTTAGCTGGTTCGTATGGGCACTTGTTTATGTGGTTGTTTTATAGTGTCACTGGTTTGTGTGTTTTTGTAGTGGCTGGCAATGGTTTTTCCTTTCCATATTTAGTGCTTCCTACAGGAGCTCTTGTAAGGCAGGTCTGGAGGTAACTAATTCCCACAGCATTTGCTTGTCTGAAAAGGACATTATTTCTCCTTCACTTATGAAGCTAGTTTGGCGAGAAATGAAATTCTAGGTTGGAATTCACTTTCTTTAATAATGTTGAATATTGGCCCCCAGTCTCTTCTGGCTTGTAGGGTTTCTTCTGAGAAGCCCTTTGTTAGTCTGATGGACTTCCATTTATAGGTGCAGGTGACCTGACCTTTCTCTCTAGCTGCCTTTAACTTAATTTTTTCTTTCATTTTGACCTTAGAGAATCTGATGGCTATGTGTCTTGGGATGATCTTCTTGTGTGAAATATCTTATTGGAGTTCTCTGCCTTCCTGAATTTGAATGTTGACCTCTTTAGCTAAGTTGAGGAAGTTCTTATGAATGATATGCTGAAATATGTTTTCCAAGTTGCTTTTACTCACCCCATCTCTTTCAGGGACACCAATGAGTCACAGAGTTGGTTTCTTTAAATAATCCTATATTTCTCAGATATTTTGTTTGCTGCTTTTTATTCTTTTTTCTCTATTCTTTTCTGACTGTCTTATTTCAGAAGCCAGTCTTCAAGCTCTGAGATTCTTTCCTCCATGTGGTCTATTCTGCTATTAACACTTGTGATCACACTGTAAAATTATTGTAGCATGTTTTTCAGCTCTATCAAGTTGATTATGTTTCTTTCTATAGTGGCTATTTTGTCTGTCAGCTTTTACATCATTTTATTGTGATTCTTAGCTTCCTTCAATTGGGTTTCAATGTACTCCTGAATCTCAATGATACTCATTTCTATCCATATTCTGAATTCTATTTCTATCATTTCAGGCATCTCAGCCTGGTTCAGAACCCTTGCTGGAGAAGTGGTGCAGTCATTTGGAGCAAAGAAGGCACGCTGGCTTTTTGAGTTGTCAGGATTCTTGAGCTGGTTCTTTCTCATTTTTGTGGGCTTAGGTTCCTTCAGTCGTTGAAGTGCTGACCTTTGAATGGTTATTTCTTTTATCCTATTTGATGACCTTGAAGGTTTGATTGTGGTATAAGGTAGATTTAGCCAACTGGCTTTGTTTCTGGAAGATTCTAGGGGGCCAACGCTCAGTTCCCAACTCCTGGACTGTGAGCTCTAACTCTGAGGGACTTGTACTGGGCCCTGACTTTGTTCTCTGGCTCCTCAAGGTTAGCAATCCACTGTCCTAGGGGAACTGAGTTGCTCCCAGACCACTGGTCACTACACTCTGATGGGTGGTGTCGGTCAAAGCATTTCATAGTGCAGTGACAGCAGGATCCATCTTTGTTCACACAGGCCAGCAGCAGCAGCAGCAATAGCAATGTGTTGGGGTGCACACTCATTGGCTGAAGCAGGGTGCTAGTGGATGCCAGGGTTCCTGTTTTCATATGGGCATTCATCACAGTGGTGGAGGCAATATGGCTCCAGGACTGATGGGTTGGGGGGGGTCCCTGCTGGTGATTGCAGGCGGTTGCACTGTTGGTAGTGTTGGCACGGGGTTGGGGCGCTGGAGGGCACAGGACCGTGTGTGATCTATGCACTGCAGGCAGGGATAGTCACTCAGGGCAGGGGATGGTCTGCTGTTCTCCATGCTTAGCTTCACTCCCACAGCAGCAGCTTTGGCGGGAGGGTGGGGTGCTGGCGGGGGTGGGGCTGGCTAGCTGGGTAAGTGCCTGCTAAGGCTCCAACTGCAAAGATGGTTAGTGGTGGGGAGTGCTGTGGGGGAGCAGAGTGCACTTCTGCCCTAGCAATGGCAGGGCAGGATGCATACACACAGACACACACACCCTGTTAGGGCAAGGAAAGCAAAACCCACCCATACACACGTGTGCCGGTAACATGATTGGGGGATTGCTGTGGGCCTGGGGGAAGACGGGTGTGGAGAGGGAGCAGGCAGAGCGGCCGGGTTGGCCCTGGGGACTGCTCCACTGGAGCTCTCCACCAGTCAAGCATGATCCACCAGTGCAGGAGCTATAAGGCAGGCCACCAGAACACTGGAGGATGCCCTGCAAGCAGATGTGGCAAGGCTGGGGCAAGAGAAGCCAGCAGACCAAGAGGTGCTCAAGCTGGTCTGGCCCCGTCTGATGGGCAAGACTGACCTGCAGAGTTCAGGTCTGACAGTTCTCCTGAGGCTCAAGTCTCCTATGGGAGCAAGCCAAGCCTAGGAGGATGGCTGTCCCTGGCCGTGTTCTGCTACAGATGCTCTGACGCCAAACCCTCTGGGCTCCACATCAGCTGGCTTGCTGTCCCTACCACTTCTCTAAGCAGTCTCCCTATCAACTCGAGTATCTGTGGGGGTTGAGGAGTCTCCTCCTGCACTGAGGCCCGTGGTGAGGGCCGGTTGCTCCTTGCCAGTTCAACTGGCCCATTCTCCTTGAGTCGTTGGGAACCAGGAACAAGTCCTGGTGCACCATAGCCCTGGGCAGGGTTCCCGGCTTTTCCCCACTTCAGCCCAGCTTCTGTGTTTTCCCTGTGACCACACTTGGTGCCTTCCCTCTGAAGATTGTTAGGAGTACGCCAGTCACCTCAGTCCCTCCGTGGCAGCTGTTCCACTTGGCTTTGTCTAGTCCGCCATCTTGCCCTCTCCTCTGTTTTTCAAATTTTAACACTGAGATTCAAATATATATTTAACTAGTTTCTTTACTCTCTGCTGTTTTGTCCCCTCATTAGTACATATATATATGTATGTATTTATATATGAGGTATCATTTATACGCTGTAATTTTCACCTTTAGTTTTGTGAGTTCTGCCAAAAGCACATGATTGTGTAACTGCCCCCAAAATCAAGATACAGAACTGTTCCATCACCCAAATAATCCTTTCATGCCCCATTGTTGTCAATCTCTCATCCCCACTACACATCCTCTGGCAATCTGTTTCTGTGCCTATAGTTTTTGCCTTTCTAGAATGTAAAATGGAATCATACAGCATGTAGCCTTTTGGGTCTGGCTTCTTTCACTTAGCATAATGCATTTGAGATTCATGCACATGTTCTACATACTAGTAAATCATTTATTTTTATTGTTGAGTAGCATTTCATCCTTTTTGTTTTGTATCTCACACTTCCTCTTGGAAACATTTTTTATTTTGCCACAGTAATTATTTCAGGGAGGGGTCTATAGTTGGTAAACATTTAAAGTTCTTATTTGCATGAAAATGTTTTTATTTATACTTGCATCTGAATGATATTTTAACTGGTATATATTTTAACTTAATATCATTTTGCTCAAATCTTTGTAGGTATTCTGTACTTTCTTCCAGCATCGAGTGCTGCCTAATGATATCATCTGATGCCAATCTGATTCTAGTTCCTTTATAAGCAACTTGTGCAAATTTTATTTTTAGAAACTTTCAATATTTTCTACTTATTGTTTGAGTTCAGAGATTTCACCGTGACATAGTTCTTTACTCATTATGCTTAGCCATTGGTGGGTCATTTCAACTGATCACTTGAGTTCTTATTCAGTTTTGTGAAGTGTTCATTGCGCTCTCGCTTTTCCGTCATATTTTCTTCCTGGAATTCGTTTTGAAGTGAAGACAAACTATCTAAATTGATCTTCCATATCCTTTAACATTTCTCTATTTTCTACCTCTCTGTTTTTTGTTCTAATTTTGAATGCTGGACATTAAAAATAATTTATTTGCTTTTTAGCCATATTCAGTCTATTACTTAACCATTCTGCCAAATTATTTGTTCTGCTATCATATTCTTGATTCCTAATCCTGTTTTTTTTTCCTGCTTCATTTTCTGTCACATTATGCTTTTAAAATAATGCAATATAATTTCAAATAAGCTCCATGGGAGCAAGTAACAGGTGTTGCTGCTGTTGTTTTTTCTGAAGGTGGAGGGGTGGGGTTGTATCACCATGGCATTTACTACCACAATTTGGAGACTGAAACATAGTAGGAGGTGTATAGTGAATATTTTTTAAATGAATGAGTATATAAATTCTAGTAAGAATTTGAAATACATATTTTATATTTCTTGGATTGCCTTTATGAAGGATCAGTTTTCTTGGTGCCTTCACTTGGATCTTTCTTCTTTTCTCCAAATGTTTGTCATCTTTGGTTCATATGTATTATTAAAGATTAAGTTTAGTATTATGGCTGGCTGGCATGAGAGTCCTCTGGAGATGAGTACTTTTTTTTTCTTAGCAAGTTTCACTTCAGTATTGGAGGGCTTCTTATTTGGGTTCTTTACATGTGAGCTGACCATGTCAACTAGCATATTCCACTTTAAGATGCCACACACTTGAAAAAGTGAAGCATGTTAGGGACACCTTCCCCACCTCCTTTATGAAAATAAATCCTATGTTGAAAGTAATAGTGACTAAAGGCTCAGGCTTCAGATTAGCCCATCTGTATCAATATTCCAATTTATTTCAAACTTTATTAACTTGTGAAAGTTACTTAAACTCTCTTGTGCCTTGTTTCTTCATCTGGAAAATGAGGATAAAGGAGTACTTAAACTCTTTTATTACTGTTCCTTCTCTCTCTCTCTTTCTATATATATATATGTATATATATATATATAAAAATAGGAATATATATGTGCCAAAAGAGAGAGAGATATAAACTTAAAACAGTGACTGACACTTAATAAAGGCTCAATAAATGCTGCTGTTGTAATTATTAGTGTTACTACTATTTTCTTCCTGGACAGAACTATCTGTCCTTTAACTTTCTAGCAATGTTTGCTGGAGAACTGATGTCACCTCAAATTTTATTCCACTTCTTTCCCTGTTCTGGCAAACTATACCTAAGACTAGTTTCATCACTTGCAAAATGAGGATAAAAATAATGCCAACTTAATATGACTGCATTATTTAATTTTATAAAATGCTTAGAAAATTGCCTGGCACGCAGTAAATGCTATTTAAGCCTTTAATATATAAAATAGAGATGTATGCCAGAAGATTAGTCTCTGTTTTCTACTATATTCATCTCAGCTTTTACTGTTTATTAGGATCATTCAGGTTCTAGTATTTCCCTTCTTCTCACTTCTTTTCAGGCTGATGTTCCCACGTGAGTTTCTGCTCAATCTCACCTATAATGCTGCCACTGGAATTATCTAATTATCTTCTTTCAAACTGTACTCTCACTTCAGATCTTCTAAAGTACCCTATTTATTTTTTACATCCACTCGCCAGCCCTTTTGGCTTCTTCCAGTGGAAATTTGTCCTCTATTATTTTTGTAACATGTGATGGACTCAGAGAAGTTAAACTTGCCTATGTCACACAATTATTAAGAACAAGAATTCAAATGCAGAATGTCTGACTGCAAATCGTTTGAATCCTGACAACTCCCCATAGGTCACGTTGTTTCATACTACCTCTGAACACTGTATATTCTCATAATGCACATAGCTTTATGTTTTGTAAGTAGTTTTCAATAATTTCTCACTAACATCTACTTGCTCTTTCTTAGTAGTTATAATGTTTTTGTCTTCCTTTTTCAGTACATAGGCTTCACTATCACCTCATTTCCATAGCACATAAGTTGTATGTGTCATTTCAATTGTGAACTCTCAGAAGTGAATTGCTACTGAAAATAGCACATCATTTTCCATGTTTAGTTTCAAAAATTTCTCATTTTGAAAAAGTAGGTTTCCAAATATTGTTTCTTTAAATAGTTACCCATACAGACCTCACCTCCATAAACTTTTATCTTAAAAAAAAAGGCTGCCAAGTTAGACTACATGAATAGCTCTTTTAAAGTTACTGGATAAAAGTTTAAATTACCAGAAGATGCATCATTATGGGTTATTATTTGAGAATTCTTTGACTTGTATAACATGATGCTACTCTCAGAGGAATACAGATTAGAATGGAAGCCAGATGTGTTTTTCAAGACTAGATTGAAAAAATGAGTAGAAAATTAATATAAGAATGATCTAAGGAGTTTTCTAGAAACCTGAAGCATGGGTATGACAGAAAAAGCATTTGAGTGTGTGTGTGTGTGTGTGTGTGTGTGTGTGTGTATATCTGTGTGTGGGGGATGTGGGGAGAAAGGGAGTGAAAGTAAGCAAATGAGAGAGGGAGCTAGGAAAAAATTATAACAGTGGAAAATAAAAATGCAGACAAAGGGAAGGAGGATGGATAGGATAAAAAAAAGTTGCAGAATTGAAAATAGAACCCTGTAAAAAATTCCCAAATCTTTGTAAATATTTGGTATCACCAAGGTAATAGTACAATATAATTTTATCTGTAAACCAAGGAAGTGAAAAACAGAAAAAAAAGATGATTTCTCATTCTAAAAAGGATAAATTAAGTACTAACGAGATGAGGAACATTGTTGAAAGAAAAGAAGTCCCCTTTAAAATCAAAATATATTCTAGGTATGCTAAAATAATCCAAAAATGTTATATATTTCATTCTTTCTTGTCCACCTTTTTGAGAAATAAAATGAACAATGATATTTTTGATACTTCAGAGTTTGCATTCTGCTTTTACATTTGATGACATTGGAAATAAGGTATATTTATTGTCACAATATGTCAACATGCTGAGTGGCATAAAATGAAATGGAAGGCATAAAGAAGGCAATCAAGGTAAAGGATGAGTACATATAAAAAATTTCATTACCATTTTTGAAGCAGACTTTTACTTAATCCTTTAGTTTTACTAAGAACTAGAATTATCCCCTTTAATTTTATTTATTCAAGGCAAAAATAATAAATATTATCCTAATAAACCATGTATTTTTAGCATAATTTAAAATATGGCAAAAGTTCTTATATTTGGAGTCTCTCAATTCAGAATTTGTTACCATTCAAATTGGGTTTTGAATTCAAACTTGTCTTTTTTGCTTTGCAGACATTTCCAAAATTGTGCAAAAATAATAGGATATATCAATTGTTATGGAGAATTTTAAATATTTTAGAGAGAAAGCAATTTTCAAACATCTTTCAGTACTTTTACATCCTCATTTGCAGATAAGCTAATAAGCTATTTCCATATTATTTTATTGATTCAATTAAACCAGGTGACAGTTTGATTTATTACACATACAGTACTTGGCATTAAGAAGCAATATTTCTTCTAAAACATGCTATAATTTTGTATTTCTACTTATTCAGCAGCTTTCTAAGCTCATGCTACAATGTTTCCAACTTCCAAACTACTTAGGCTAAGAAATCAAAGCTATAATCATGTGTAGCCAAAAAAATTATATTAGAAAAAAATCAGTCTTATTTTATTGTTCTTCTGGGCACTGTAAAATGACTAATATAATTTTTGCCAAATTAGCCATTTTTTCTTGGCATTAGACAAGATTTTAGTTTTAACATATTCTTTTTGTTGAGCAATACAGGGTGGTGTTATAATCTGATATGAGCAACTCTGCTACTATGTTTCTCTGCTAACATCCTGCTATGGAAAGAAGTATAGCTTTCAGGAATATGAAAGCAATTTTCTTTCAGGTAAAATAACCAGAGAGGGTACTAAGGATTAAACTTTTTTCAAAATATCAACACTGTTATTCTTACAATTTTTTTTCTCCATGTCACAAGAATTGATTTGAATACTAAGTACATTAACTTATATTTTGGCAACTTTGAAACCCATTTATAGCTGAAATCAAAGAATAAATCAGTTTTAGGTTTTCACAATAAAGTCCCATAATATAGTTTGACTTCTGCTATTTTTCATGTATTACATTACTGGGGCCTATGATATGCTGGTTGTCAGAGACATCCTTAATTAGAAAAATGAGGGAGGATGGCCCTTATTATTTTCATTAAAATGCATAGTTAATAAAAACTTTCCTTTTGCACCAGATATCCTTAAAAAGAGATATTGTTTCTACTTCCACACTTGTGTGGAAATTTAATTTCAAGATGCTTCTTGGTTCTCATTCAAAGGAGTAAAAGGTCCAGATCTCTCTGATCCAGAATGAATTGGCCCTTGGGTGATAGCATTTCTCTCAGCCAAACTTTCCAGTTGTCTGATTTTCCCCTCTAATCATGGTCTTCTCCCAGTCTCCCTTAGCTCAGCAAATGACATCACCATTTATCTAGTTACAAATATTGGACATCTGGAATTTAACCTTGACTCCTCTTTGTCTCTTACATTGAATCAGGCTTTGTCCCTGATATGGTTTGGCTCTGTATCCTCACCCAAATCTCATCTTGAATTGTACTCCCATAATTCCCACATGTTGTGGGAGAGACCTGGTGGGAGATAACTGAATCATGGGAGCAGTTTCCCCCATACTGTTCTCATGGTAGTGAATAAGTCTTACGAGATCTGGTGGTTTTGTAAGAGGTTTCCACTTTTGATTCTCTCTCATTCTCTCTCTTTACCTGCTACCATCTGTGTAAGACCTGCCATGCTCCTCCGTGCCTTCCACCATGATCATGAGGCCTCCCCAGCCATGTGGAACTGTAGGTCGATTAAACCTCTTTCTTTTGTAAATTGCCCAGTTGCTGGTATGAATTTATTAGCAGCATGAGAACAGACTAATACAGTCTCCAACATACATCTACCTACTCCTTTCCATCTCCCCTACCATAATTAGTCTAAGATATCATCTCTGACCTGTATTTCAATCATGGCCTCCTAACCAGTCTCCTTACTTCAACTTTTGCCATCTCCCAAACATTCTCCAAAAAATTTTCAGAATGATTATACCCATTATACTTGCTAATTATAACTTATTATGCTTAGGATCAAAAGTCTTTAATGTTGGTATCAAGGTCTTAGGTACATTGGTCTTGTATTGCCCAACTTTCCCTTTGTTCAGTATGCTCCAGTTATACTACATTTTGGTTTCTAGAACACAACAAGCTCATTTTCACCTCATAACTTTGGCTCTTGTTACCTTTATCTAGAATGCTCTACCTCCACTTTGGATTTCTTTTTATTTATCAGATCTCAGCTTAAATGACAATTCTACAGAAAGACATTTTGTAATGAGATTTGAAACATCCTTCTCCTTTCTGTGTTATTTGACTTCATAGTAACCTATTTATTTCCTCCTGAAATAGCCATCAGAGTTATTTTTAATGTCTATTATCTGCCCCCTCCTCCAATAATTTAGGCTCTAAGTCAGGCACCTTGCTTATCTTATTGAACAGTATGTCATAGTGCACACCATCTGAATACAGAGTAAGTGCTGATTTAAAATAATTAGCTGAGTTATCAGTTAAATAGGACCAAGGACTTTATTGCATCATTAAAAACTCAATATGTAAAATTTCAAAGGAAATGTCTGATAATTGGTTACATGACTCTTGGGTTCCTCATGGAGACTGAATATATATGAGAGAGAGAGAGAGAGAGAGAGAGAGAGAGAGATGGGGAGATAGTGAGGGAGAGAAGGTAGAGAGGGAGAGAATTTGTGAGGGGAATTTCTTCTCTGTTAGTCCACTGCTCTACCAAAAGGAGAAGTGCTGGGGGTGGGAAGGGAGGGGGGAATCTCCCTACACCCCAAACCAAGTGAGAAAGCCTAGTGTTTGGGGGATATTGAGGATCACAGAGGACATTGGAAATAGTAGTCTGCATATTGGAAAAAGAAGAGTAGAGTTTTATTTAGGAAAAATGGGGATGTCACTGATGACTTTGGGGCAGAGAAATAACATGGTTGCAATTATGTTTTAGAAACATAACAACATTTAAAATGGATTGGGGATTGGGGAGAGAAGATACAAAGAGTTGGATTAGGAGTAGAATTAATGTGAACTATAACAATAACTTGATCTAGGATGTGAAAGTGATAACTGATAGGAAGAAACAGGTGCAGAAGAAGTTGTGGTAGAACTGACATTTTTTGGAATTAATTAGAGGAATAAGGAGGACTCACTATGTTTGAATTGATATTTAAAACTATGGAAGGAAAAATATAAGTTATAGCTGAGGATAGAAAGAACGTTTAGCTTGAAGAGGAGCTTAAGCAGAAGTATAAACCTCCTTTCTTGTGCATAAGTTATTGTGATAGCCACCAGTTTTACACAAATACAAATTTTTACTGAATACTTGGCTTTTCATGGATGTAGCTCTATAATTAAGGTGGTGGACTCCATAACTTTCTTTTTCTTCTTTACTATCATAATTACTTTTTCTCTGCCTGTTTTTCTCACTTTTGAACATGCTTTGAAAGTTAATGAATTAAAACTTAAGCCAGTTTTGCTACTAACACATTTTGCTACATTGCTACTAACATGAAACATTTTTAAAAGAAAAATTACTATTGCTAGATTTACCCCTCATTTTGCTGCCTTGCTACACAGACAATTCATGTAGAACCAAATAATGACAATTTAGAGCTAACAATGTAATAACCTCAATTGCACAGGGTCTTTGTTTGTCATGATGTTCTTCTTGGGATGAAGCAAAACTCTCTCTGTTAGAACATTTTTCAACATTTAGAATGGCATGAAGCTGTCAAAACTAGGCACCAATGTAAAGCACTGACTCAAGGAAATTGATTATTTCCTAAAGTTAAGCAGTAACTTAAGGGAAATCAAGACAATCAAAAATGAATTATATAATATGCTTTCATTATATAGAAATGTAAAAGTGGAAAAGAAAAAAAAAAACCCCAAAATAGTAGCTCCAACTAGAGATTTTGCTCCAGGTCTAAAGTTGTATCACAATTCAGTAAATTCACAATATAATTTTAAGAACTTTAAATTTAGATTAGCATTTCAGATAACTTCTTATAAATATAAAATTAAAGCATAAATTTTTATAGACTCAGAGATACAAGAGTCAAGTAACTTTCGTAAACTGAGATATTTATATATTTGAGTCACAGGCACACCACAATTTTGAGCATGTGACTCATACTTTGTATCTTATATACAGTTAGTTTTAAAATGTTAGAGCATTATGCCAAGGGTAAGCACAAGTTTACATAATTGAGGATTTACAGGGACCTCAGGCTTGCTCAATTACTTTTGGGATTTTATGCCAGAGTTTAAACTACTGTCTTTGACCAGGCCCATCAGGTTTGGGTTGACATGTCCATACTACAGCCTCCTTTTATATTAATACTTAGAATAAACCCAAACTCCTATTACTGTGACCTACAAAGTTCATTATGATCTGGTCCCTGCCTACCTCTTCAGGTTCATTCATCTCTCACTACTTTTTCCACTTTTCATTCATATTAGCCTTCTTTCAGTTCTTGGAACACACCAAGATCCACCGCCCACCTCACACCCCCCACCAATCTACTTGTTTATGTTTGTTCTCTCACTGGAATGCATGTTCTGTTAGGGCAGAGGTCACTTCCAGAATATTCACCATTGTATCTCCAAAAGGTCAGGACAACATCTGGCACCAAGTATCTGTTTGATAAATATTTGTTAGATGGATGAATCAAGGAAATAAGTAAGATTGGTTATATGGCATGACCCAGAGTTCAAGCTGATTTATGGAATGGGGTGGACAGAAGAAAAGAGGAAGATAAATTCATAGTGTAAGGACAGCACTGAGAATGTAGTAGAAATATGTCTTGGACAAAGATGCCCTCTCTCACCACTTCTATTCAACATCGTACCTGAAGTCCTGGTTAGAACTATCAGGCAAGAAAAAGAAATAAAAGGCATCCAAATAGGAAGAGAGGAAGTCAAACTATCCCTGTTTGCAGATGACATGATTTTCTACGTAGAAAACCCCATAGTCTCTGTCCAAAAGCTCTTTGAACTGATAAATAAGTTTAGCAAAGTTTTGGGATACAAAATCAATGTACAAAAATCACTAGCATTCCTATACACCAACAGTCAAGCTGAAAGCCAAATCAGGAACGCAATCCCATTCACAATTGCCACACACACACACACACAAATACCTTCCTAGGAATACAACTAACTAGGCAGGTGAAAGATCTCCAAAATGAAAATTATAAAACATTGCTCAAAGAAATCAGAGATGACACAGATGCATGGAAAAACATTCCATGTTCATGGATAGGAGAATCAAGATCATTAAAATGGCCATACTGCTCAAAGCAATTTATAGATTCAATGCTATTCCTATCAAACTACTAATGACATTCTTCACATAGCTAAAGAAAACTAGCTTAAAATTCATACGGAACCATAAAAGAGCCTGAAGATCCAAG
The DNA here is from genome assembly GCF_003255815.1 of Theropithecus gelada. Lineage (NCBI taxonomy): Eukaryota > Metazoa > Chordata > Mammalia > Primates > Cercopithecidae > Theropithecus > Theropithecus gelada. The sequence goes on from NC_037674.1 coordinate 24,771,934, forward strand.
GCAATCCTAGGCCAAAAGAACATAGCTGGTTGGGTGCAGCTGCTCACACCTGCAATCCCAGCATGTTGGGAGTCCCAGGTAGGCAGATTGCTTGAGGCTAGGAGTTTGAGACCAGCCTGGGCAATATGAAAAAATCCTGTCTTTACAAAAAATACAAAACAATAGCCTGGTATGGTGATGCATGCCTGTAGTCCTGGCTACTCAGGAGGCAGAAGGATCACCTGAGCCCAGGAAGTCGAGGCTGCAGTAAGCCGTGATTATGCCACTGCACTCCAGCCTGGGTGACTCTCTTAAAAAAATAATAACAAAGCTGGAGGCATCATGCTACCTGACTTCAAACTATACTATAAGGCAACAGTACTAAAACAGTATGGTACTGGTACAGAAAGAGATACGTAGACCAGTGTATCAGAATGAGCCTAGAAATAAGGCTGCATAACCCACAACTATCTGATCTTTGACAAATCTCACAAAAACAAGCAATGAAGAAATAACTCCCTGTTCAATAAACGGTGCTGGGATAACTGGCTAGCCATATGCAGCAGATTGAAGCTGGACCCCTTCCTTACACCACATACAAAAATAAACTAAAGATGGACTAAAGACTTAAATGTAAAACTTAAAACTATAAAAACCCTGGAAGATAACCTAGTAAATACCATTCTGGACATAGGAACTAGCAAAGATTTCATGACAAACATGCCAAAAGCAATTGCAACAAAAGCAAAAATGGACAAATGAGATCTAATTAAGCTAAAGAGCTCCTGCACAGCAAAGGAAATCATCAACAAAGTAAACAGACAACCTACAGAATAGGAGAAAATTTTTGCAAACGATGCATCTGACAAAGATTTAACATCCAGCATCTATAAGTAGCTTAAACAAATTTACAAGCAAAATCAAACAGCCCCATTAAAAAGTGCACAAAGGACATGAACAATTTTGAAAGACATACATGTGTCTAAAAAACATATGAAAAAATGCTCAATATCACTAATCATTAGAGAAATGCAAATAAAAAACACAGTGAGATCCTATCTCAGATCAGTCAGAATAGCTATTATTAAAAAGTCAAAAAATAAATGCTGGCAAGCTTGCAGAGAAAAGGGAATACTTATACACTGCTGATAGGAGTGTAAATTAGTTCAACCATTATGAAAAGAAGTGTGGCAATTCCTCAAAGAACTAAAAACACAATTACCATTTAGGATTCTATTACTGGGTATGTACCCAAAGGAACATAAATCATTTTACCATAAAGACACATGCACGTGTGTGTTCATTGCAGCACTATTCACAATAGCAAAGACTGGGAATCAATCTAAATGCCCTCAATGGTAGACTGGATAAAGACAATGTGGTACATATAGACAATGGAATACTTTGCAGCCAATAAAGAGGACAGGATCATGTCCTTTGCAGGAACATGGATGGAGCTGGAAGCCATTATTCTTAGCAAACTAACACAGGAACAGCAAATCAAATACCATATTCTCTCACTTATAAATAGAGCTAAATAGTGAGAACAAATGAACAGAAATAGAGGAACAACAGATACTGGGGTCTACTTGAGGGTGGAGGGAGGGAAGAGGGAGAGGATCAGAAAATATAACTATCAGGTACTATGCTTAGTGCTTCGGTGATAATCTGTACACTGAACCCTTGTGACATGAGTTTAAACTGTATAACACATCTGCACATGTACCCTTGAACCTAAAAGATAAAAAAAAAAGAAAAAAAGAAATATGTGTTGGACCACAATTTCAGATATGCAAAGAATAACATATAAATTTATATTTATAAATATAAATAAACTTAGGCATAATTTTGAGAATTCTGCTCTTCCAGTTTGGTAAAAAACTTAACCTCGGTTATTCTTGGGTTTCCCTCTTCTGTTTCAAGATGGGATAGATTTCAAGAGTTTTATGCATGGCCAAAGCTAGGGTATCTGGCTGAGTCATTTGTCTACCCTGATTCCTCTTCTGGGGTATTCACTCACTCTGTTCACATAGTTTCTACAGGTCTGAACTCCCGGCTACTTCCAGAATTATTTTAAAATATGGGAAATATTTATGAGGGGTCCTTATGGACCTATTTGTTCAGACACATGAGGCAGCCCTGATTCTCTGGAGTATTGCTGCCTCTGCTATGTGCTGTGGTGCTGTGGTACAGATATATATACAAGCATGGCTCCCCAAATATGGGGGCCATAAACTTTTATCTATGCTCATAGGTCCATGGGACTTTATGATAGTTTCCCTGGGCTGCTTCTCAAATGCACTCTAGTGCTTCCTTTATTTTCAGTGCACTTGGCATGACGTTTTGAAAGGGATTCATGTTTTAACCTAGTCAGGAAGCATTTATGACTTTTTCCCCTCAACCTTTCCTTTCCAATATCTTTTTGAACATACGAAGAACAGAAAAAATGGGATAAATGAACACAACTTAATATTTCATAAGCCCATTCTGCCAATTAAGTTTTGACCACAACAAAACTGGAATTAAGTTTTGACCACAACAGAGGCAGAGTACAATTCTGATCATGTCACTCTTCTGCTTACCATACTATAATGGCTTCTTATTGCTCTTGGAATATAGATCATATGTCTTAATAAAGCACATGGAGATCCTGTCTGCCTCTCCAACCTCTTCATGCACCACAGTCCCTTCTCATTCTCTCTACTAGGACTAAACCTGTGTTTCACTGTCAAAAGGACAGTTTTTTTTTTTTTTTTTTTTTGTACAGTGCCTCTTCACCTGGTTAACTCCCATTCATGCTGCAAAGTTGCAGCATTAGTGGAATTTTTTTCAGGGAAAGCTTACATATTGCCACTTATTATAGATACTCATGGCACTATGTATCTTTTCTTTGTAGCACTTGTCCATGATGGTTACCTTGTCTCATAAGAAGAGAAATGCAAAGGATAACTACAATTTAATGGCATTTTCACTTGTCAAATTAACAAAACTCCAAATGTTTTGACAATAAATTTTTTGAAATAAACAGGCACTCTTATGTACTGCTGGTGGGATTATAAAACTAGTACAACCTGTGTGGAGGATAAGTTGGCAATAACTTGTTTTTAATACCTTTTGTCCCAGGCAGTCTACTTCTGGAAATTGATCCTATAGATTTATTTTCATAGTATAAAATGATATATTTTATGTCTTTATTCATTACAGCATTTTTTTGGTAATAGAAAACTACTGAAAAAAATTAAATGTTCCCCGATAGGAGGCTGCTCAAATACATTGTGGTATACCCATTCAGCAGAATACCCTGTAGCTATAACAACAACAACAAAAATGTGAGAAGCTTCCTAAATAATGAGATAGGAAGATTTTTCTATTTTTATTAAGTAAAAAAAAAACAACATACAGAAAAATGCATATGGTGTGCTACCTTTTGTATAAAAAGGGGAAAAGTAAAAAAGTAAATAAGTAAAAATCATATGTATGTCCACACAAACATATGTATCCAGTTTGCCTGTATAAGCATAAGGAAACTCTGAAAAGATACACAAGAAACTAATGAAAAGACTTATCTATATTTTAGGGAAGAAAGAAAACTGAGAGGATATGGAACAAAATAAGATGTAAGAATGCAAAGTAATGAAAATATTTAATTATGTTCCCTTCTACTGATTATATTATACATGATTATGAATGAGGCAAAGTTTTAAAATTAACTATCAAAACATAAAATTCATGAAAACAAAAGTTATTTTCTTTCATTTACTTTTACATGGATAAAGAATATAATGGAGGTTGCTTAAGAAAAGTTAGGTGGCTAATTATTACTTTAACAACTGCCTGCTTTCGCGATACTTTTTGAAATAGATTCTCTCTATTGGTTTAATACATTCTATCCCCAAATCAACTATCCAAGTATTAGGCATTGTTTCCTTTTGAAGGATTACCAGTGTTAGCCTTTACTCCAAAGCACATTTTAAAAAGCCAATATTTAGGAACAGATGCAATAATCTTTTGTTTTAAAAATTTAAAACTCATGAGATGTAGGTATTTCCAATTTAAAATGAAGTTAATTATTATTATTATTATTTATTGAGATGAAGTCTCACTCTGTTGCCCAGGCTGGAGTGCAGCGGTGTGATCTCAGCTCACTGCAACCTCTGCCTCCCAGACTGAAGTGATTCTCCCACCTCAGCCCCCAGAGGAGCTGGGATTACAGGCGTGCAACTAATTTTTGTATTTTTAGTAGAGATGGGGTTTTGCAATGTTGGTCAGGCTGGTCTCAAACTCCTGACCTCAAGTGATCCTCCTGCCTTGGCCTCCCAAAATGCTGGGATTACAGGCATGAGCCACCGTGCTGGGCCAGTTAATTCTTTCAAGTCAGCAATGGTGTGTTAAAAAAGAAAATTCAATCTACAAATAACAAAAGAAAGACAATGGTTCAAAGTATTTCTGTGCTTAGTCTATCACTATAGGTCTATTAAAACAAGAGCAACAAATGGTTGCCAATGTATAACTTAAAATATCCAGAGGGTTACCCCATCTACAGTTACCCAAAGTTATTCTTAGTTCCTGGAGAATTCCTTTAGAAGCATAAGCACAATAAGGACACAGTGAAATCTAAGTTTGGTTCTCCATTATAGCTGTGGTCCTAATGAATTGTGGGCCCATCCTGAATTAATAATTCTCCAATGAGAAAAATGATAATCAAAGAATTTAAACCACTGATATAGTTCCCTTGTTGAGATTAATCTGTTCATTAATATTACTGGGATTATATTTCCAAATTACAGAGTGTAACAGCATCTAATGCACTTTAAGTGCATAGATCACAATTTTATCCTTTTGTTTCCCATTTTACAGTCAATCCTATATAGCAGATATTAAGGAGGAACTAAGCACTCTTTGCTAACAAACTATCCATTTCTTTTAAGTATTTAGCATTTAGTTAGCAAATGTTGATTTCTAACTTACTGATTTCTTGGTTTAAAATCCATGGGATCAGTATGGAACAAATGGATTTAGTAGCTCTTGAGTATCTTTACACTGTAAACTTACTAATGATGACTTTTATTTCTTTAGAAGCAATATCTAAGTCCCAGGAATTCTGAGCCTGCTCATTATTGCTACCTCCGAAACTAGTGGAGTGTGATTCAGAACACAGTAACATTATATTTTCTTTCCTCCTTCTCTTCCTCCTTTTAGAGAATACATGATGGGATGTTTTCAGCTTTCTGGCTTTCAACAGATGCAATTATTAAAGAGTCTGTCCTCCTCTGCTTTAATAAATGTGGAACATTCGACATTTGGCATATAAAGAGTAACTGGGTACATCTGAACTATTCTGTGCTTTTGATTCTGTTCCCTAAAGGGAGAGATACAGAGAGAAATCACATAAACTATAATCCAGTTGAGTAGATTTAATTTCCTTTTCCTATTTGGTCTACATGCACCACCTGGTGGTAAAGTAGTGCATTTCAAGTAGAGAAGAATGTGTGTGTGTGTGTGTGTGTGTGTGTGTTTTGACGTGTATATAACATGAAAAAGATAATTTTAATATATTTCTTAACACTGATTTAGATAGACAACATAATTATTCTACACCAAGAATCTAATACAACACTTGAGCACTACTTCATGTATACCAGAACAGGAAGTAAAGGAGAGAACTCATGCTGGAAAGGAAAATAGCTTACTCTTATTTACCTTAGCAATACATCTTATAATTCCATCTCTAAATTAACATTTATTATTACAATATTCTTACTGAGGCAAAATTCAAACACTGATAATCAATGCGAAACCATTTCCTCCTTTTTAATTTTTAAGAATAACAGCTTTTAAAAGCAGGTGCCCTGTTCCTTATATTAATAGTGAGGATAAGTCATAGATCATGGAATTGTAAAGCACCAGAGAGTCATTAGACCAATACACCAATTTTACAAATGTAGCAGCTGAGACTCTGGAACAGCAGGTAACTTGCCCAAAGTCATATCGGTTATTAGTGGTCCAACTCAAATAAGAATCTAGATCTTCTCACTTTCAGCCTAGGAATACAATACATAAAAATTGTACTTATATTCATATTCAATGAATTGTCTCTGTATGATGTGATAATACTCAACTTATCTACACAGTGCTTTAAGGCACTCATATGTTAGTTAATACATTGTTCTAACATTCTGAGCACAAAGAAGTAATTGAAGAAATGCATGTATCATAAAGCTATGGAAAAGATTTTCTAAGTATTAAAATACCCTATATATATGTTCAAATGAATAATTTTCCAAGTATAATACAACTTCTATATTGCAAAGAAGATTTAAAAAATTCCCTTTCCCCTTCTAACTGCTTCAGAACCAGAGATCTGTTTCTACAAAGTAGGTACCCACTTGTAGATTTAAGCATAAAACATGTTCATAGCTCCCTCTCATGACCATTGAATACTATACAAGCCTCCTTTTATTCTCGCTGTTGTATTCAACTAACAGCTCACTGGCTAAGTTTTAATTGCTTCCAATGAGGTCAGCAAAGGTATTTATCGAAAAGCCCTGAATAAAAGGCTCACACACACACACACACAAGCACACACGCGCTCACACACAGAGAGAAAATCCTCCTGCCCGTTGATTTATGGAAACAATTATGATTCTGCTGGAGAATTTTTCAGCTGAGAAATAGTTTGTAGCTACAGTAGAAAGGCTCAAGTTGCACAAGGCAGACAACAGACATGGAATTCTTATACATCCAGCTGTTATCAACAAAACAAGTAAGTTACTGTTATTTTGTCTTTAAAAACAATGCTGAATGTTTTCTAAAAGTTTATCTTTCTCTGATTTTAGTACTGAGCAGGAAAGTAAAGTTACAAGATTTTTGAGTCATGTAACTATCTATAGTAATTATGCTGTAGAACATAAAGATAAGGTTGAAGTTCTCCAGAGCAATCCTGACATTTAACTTAAAAAACCTGGGCAGTTCAGGAGAAAATAATTGATTAACCACAAATGTAAAAGCATATAATAAAGAAGCCTAGGGAGAAAGCACTCATACTTTGTTAGTGGTAATTGTAAAAACTTAATTTAAATCAATAGTTCTGAGTGCAGTATGGTTCTCACAAAACAGCAATTGGAATGAATGGTACAGTCATATTCTGTTTTGTCTCTACTCAGGCATAAATTTTATAAATCTACACATAAAGTGGTAAAGATTTTGACATCCTCTATGAAGGCTATTTTAAATGTATCTTCAGAGAATAACCTATACTGTATATTATACTACTACTTACCCACCAAAATTTATACATACAATTTTTATCTTCCTCTCTCTTCCCCTCCCTATTCTTAATCTCTCATTGCAAACAGAAGTCAAATAGCAAACAGCGTCACAGCAACTGAACTTACTACGAACTGTTTTTATGAGGATTTATCAACAGAGTTATTTAAAGAGGAATCCTGTGTTGTTATCAGGAACTAAAAGGATTAGGCTAACAATTTGGAAAGAGCAACTACTCTTTCTTAAATCAATCTACACTTCACAGATAGGAAGAGGTCAATGACCTAGGAGTAACAATCAACTCAAGATTCAATTTTCATTATGTTATTCATGAACACCCGGAGCACTACACTATAATGCACAAATGGATACTGACATGGATCCTGCCAACTTTGCTCTACAGATCATGCTTTCACATTATCTGTCTAGTGGGTACTATATCTTTAGCTTGCAATGACATGACTCCAGAGCAAATGGCTACAAATGTGAACTGTTCCAGCCCTGAGCGACACACAAGAAGTTATGATTACATGGAAGGAGGGGATATAAGAGTGAGAAGACTCTTCTGTCGAACACAGTGGTATCTGAGGATTGATAAAAGAGGCAAAGTAAAAGGGACCCAAGAGATGAAGAATAATTACAGTAAGTAATTTTATTTTAAGTACTGCTTATGAACCTTAGCAATCTGTTAATGGATCAATTTTCAGGTGATGTGTTTTCTCAGCTTCCTTTTGCTTCTTGGAAAAAAAATAAATAAAATGTCACCTAATTTCTCTAAATTGAACTATGTTGAACTATGCCCCTAAAAATATCTCTTGGAACAGGACAAATCTACTTATATTATAGTTGGACCTGATAATCCAAGCCCATTTGAAAATACATACTCCTTGTCCTGAAAATGCTCATAAGTTAAGCAAAATGTAAATAATATTATTCACACCAAAATGTGACTTAATATTGTCTAGCAAAACTCATTAAGATATCTAATTTAGAATTTCATAAATTATCACTAAAAGCTACTTATCACTAGTTTAAAGAGTAGGGAATTTATTTTTATTAATTTGATTTTCTTTGAAATAATATTTTCATGATGTAAATTAAAATATTTAATCTGTGCTAAGATATGCATTCCTTTGCATAATACATCTATTCCTTTGTATAATGATCAAATAGAAGGGAATCTGTGGTATCCTTATTCATTTGAGTCATAATGAGCTTGCATTAGGTTAATTATCAACTTATGCAGAAAAACAGATCTCTCCTAACATTTTCCTTAACTAAATCTTTTATGTCATAAAAGTTCTATGCTACCTTAAGAAAAACATAAATGTGAGGGAAAAAAAGTGAGCTGGAAGAGATGGTAATTCCATGTTTTTCAATTTACAGCCTTATATTTTTCCCAAGATTCAGTTATTCTTCTTATGTTAAAATATCAGGGTTGTGTTTTGCATTAAATGGTTATGATTAATAACAAACTTCAATAGTATTAAATGTAATGGAATAAGATACACACCTCAACATATACATTAAGGATTTAAAATATTTAGTAAAAATAAATTTTGTTTACATTACTAGCACTCAGGCAACATTGTTATTAATATATAATTTCATATTAATTATGTTAAAGTCATTTGAAAAAGAATGCATGGGGAGACTGGTGTAAACATGTGCAAATCACAGAGCCAGGCTTGCAGCAATTACTCAAACTTTTGTTGCCTGTTTACTGAATGACTTTTAGGGTTCTGAACTAATCAACCAATAAATGGGAATTTCAGAGAATTATGTTTCCAAGACCTTCTTTTTAACCATAATTGATACAGAATGTTAAGGCCATTTTAATGACTGGACAGTTATGGTTTTATTATTATTATTTATTATTACTGAGATTAACAAAGGTATCATGTTAGTCCTAGAAGATCATTCTGATTATACTGAAGTTTATCTAAGGAAATGACTACTTGGAGAAAATTTTTTTGATATCTACTTCTATATGAGCAACAGAATTTGCCTTATAATTAATTAATGTAAAAGTTACTCAGATTTATTATGGATGATAAAACCTGGTGGAGAGGACAGAGCCCAGGTGAAAATTATGACACGTGGGTCAACTCCCTGTCTGTGAATGATGTGGGGACAATTTCTTAGTTTTTCTGACCCTCGATTTTTCATCTATAAAATGTGGGATAGGTACAGATGATTTCCAAGATACTTTCCAGTTCTTATAGTCTATTCTATTTTAAACCACAGAGTATATTTCATAAATATAAAGAAACCTACATACCCATTGCATAATTATCTCACACAATGAATGAGATGGAAGTGATAGGATGAGCTGTTAAAACTAATTTCAAATTATAGTAATAAGGTTACCAAACCTTAACTGTGGAATTCTATATGCTGACTACTCCTTTTGAATCCTTTTACCAAGTAATGAAAAAGTAAAAAAGTTGATGTAAAATCCAGTGAAAGTGAATAGTATGCATAATACTATTAGGATCAACAGTATCTTCAATTGGAATACATTCACATATGTAAATTTTATTTTGTTGTGTTAAAATTTCTTGAAACGATGAAACTCAGGTAGTACACATACATAAAACGCTAAAATTATTTTATAGTTTGAAACACAATTTAGTGCTAACTTTGAGTAAGCCTAAAGCCAATTTTGTAAACCGTCTCCTCTAACACCAATTCTGTAATACAAAAGAAAAAAAAGGCAGTCACCCTATATTGTTATAAATTAGAATGTCACAATACCAGTGTACTAAAAAGACAAGATAAACATCATGTAAATAATTTTTACTTCTATAAACTTTTTAATAGGCTGTATATACAGTATATACCATTAATTATCCTGGAAAAGAAAACTTTCATCAGAATCCTTTAAGTAAACCCTAAAACTGTTGTCAGGTTATGTGGCTATTTTATTGGAGAAGGAGTCAGTAAGATTTCTCCAAAGTTAAAAAGAGGATAAAGCCCCCCCTTTCTTTTTCTATAGGAAGTCCTTAGGTACAGAAGGAAATGCTACAATGAAGAATATATGGAAAGTAACATGTTAGAAGAAAATTCTGATAGCCATTTCCTATTATTTGAAGGGTAGCCTTACTATAATAATTTTAAGAGTGAAGTCCATACATAAATGTGCTAATTGACACATGTGAAGTTGAAGCTGCTATATTAGGAAATACAGGTTAAAAAAAAATGCTCGAGAATTTGTTTAAGATAACAAGAATGGAAATGTGAAATTATGACATTTGAAGATTGTTTACATTCCTCAATCATTAATTGAATGAATGAACAAATAAATGAAAGAAAGAATGTATCCTTCCTATTTTCATTAAAATGAGAGTAAAAGGTAATTGGATTGCCTACTAGAATGAAATGCAGCAGGATTCAGAAAGTGGTGAAGATCAGAATCCAACTCAGAATTTCATTTTCAATGTTTTGATGCCTTAAATTTTTTCAACAGGTTGTCAATCACCTTTCTTTGGAGGTCCTTTAAGTTGGTATAGATTTTAGTGTCTTGGAAGATAAAGTTTTACATGAAAAGTAATATGCCAGCTATGCAAAATATAATCGTTCTTTTGGTTACCATCAGAAAGTTCCCAATCTTTTCTCATGACATTTTTTTGAATGAAAGAGAACTGACCTGAGAATGTCAATAGGCTTCAGAGGACTACTCACCTCACCAGCAGAAGCACAGCTTCCACACAGGAATGCGGTTTTTAAGATACTAGTAAATATGAATTGGAGCTAGCAGGAGAAGTAAAATATCTAGATGTATAATTCTGCTTCCAGAATGTTTTGGGCTGGGGTAGATGGATGGAGGGCACGGAGAAAGGAAAGGGAGTAGTGGGCAAGTGGATGTGACTGCTCATGTCTCATAGCTTTAGGGAATTTTAAAAAATTACTTAAGTATCCTGGATTGTGAGGTTGTCACTTACTTTAGTCTTACCTTAATTACTGTGTTGTTTTGTGAAATACTTTAAGTTTAGATTTGAATGAATATATTACAGAAAGAGTGTACCAAGGAACCCAACGGAAATAAGACTTACATTAGTAGACATACAAATAAGAACTATGAAGATGGGGGAATTCATGAGAATCCAAGAGATACTGGACCACATTTCTGACTCTTGAGGGGATAGAAGCTGTTACGAGAGAACTGGTCATAAGGATTGCGTTCTACTGTTACCCAGGAGGCAGAAAGTCTCTCCCCTTTACTTGTCTGTCTGGTGCTTTCACATTTAACCTAATAGTAGGTTTCCAGGTGATGAAACTGGTACCTAACCTTAACTAATAATAAGAATACTAAAAGCATAAAATGTCCCTCCAAAGTACACATTCAAAATGAAGTAAATGTTCATTTTCTCTGCAGAAGAAGAGCACTGAGAATATCATTAAAGGGCGAAATGAATGGTCAATACTTCCACTTTTGTTGTCAGAGCTCTCCCCGTGGGGACAAGATCAGAGGGTGAATTTAGATAACTGCTGCACTAGGCAGTCCAACAGCAGACAGAGGCTATCATTCTGCACCTGACAGAAATAACACTGCTGTTTAAGCTGAGTATTGAGGTGCCGAGTGAGAGACAGCAGCAGTGCACTGGGCACTTAGTGACCGCCTTGAGAGACAGATGTGGAAGACAGAATCCAATCCCTCAGGATAATTTTCTTGCTTTTGGTATCTAATTACTAAAAAGTTGTGCTCTTCCCAATAATAGGCAATATCATCTTCTCCTTTTAAGAAGTCATAAATTGCCTCACTTGGTTATAATGAAGCATTGTTAGTTCCATAGCAAGAAAAGGGTTAGCCATTCTGAAAACTGGCCAGTGATTTGGCAATATTCTCTTTTGGACTGTTAGACTGTGATGGGATACGGCCTAACAATTGGCAAAAGGCAAATAAACACAGCGTTGCTGAATTTGACTTTGGCTACAAAACCTTCAGCGACTCATTGGTCAACAATTCTTTGGATAGGCTCCTACTTAACAATAATGTCTGTTAGAAGCTAGCAAATACACATATTGCCTCTGAATATGGAGATGGTAAATTTGCTCATATTTGAAACAGTTCTTAGCAAGTTATCTAACAGAACAATAATTCACATTATCAGAATCAAAAATAGCAATGTAAGGACAATCCCTCCCTTTAAAAAAATAGATAGTAAGTAACATATCTATGCAGTCGAATCAAAATCCTAGCAATTATGGACAAGGTAGAATCTTGTAGAACTGATGACCTGTATTCCCTTAAGTAACTTGTTAGGGCTTTAAATGATGGAGAATGGATAAATTGCTGGGGAGCAGATTTGGAAATATTAGCTATTCTTTGATTAGTTTTTAATTTTATAATCTTTTCTTTTTGGCTATCACATATGCCTGGCACTTATGAAGTGCTAATAAGTTCATTCATTGCCACGAGTGCATCTCTTATCATCTCTTGTCTCTTTTGTAAATCCTCATCTAGACTGACCCTTATGACTCAGCTGTACAATAACTCTTTAGCCTACAGTTTTAGAGCATTCAGAGGCCCAAGTGAATCACAGAGAATGGAAGAAGTCAGCTCTTCGATATATTGAAAGGGTTGCCTTTTCTAGATTTTTCTATTTCTCAACCTTGTCTAAATATTACAATCAGCTGGGGAACTTTAAAAAAATACTGATGCCAGATTCCACCCACAAAAAAGTTGTCATTAAATTGATCTGAGGTACAGTCTGGGCATTAGGAATTTTAAAAGCTCCCCAGATAATTCTGACATGCTGCCAAGGATGAGAACCACTGGGCTAAGGGGATCACATTAGATTGCTGGGGAATTAAGTCAGAATCTCGCAAAGGCGGGAAGGACCACGCATTAGTATTTGTTAAAGTTCTCCAATGATTCTAAAGTACAGCTAAGGTTGCACACCACTGCTTATGGAGACCAAGAATTCTAATTCAGCCTGGACCACCTCAGGTGTCTTGGGAATGTTTCAGACCCTGTAGAGCGATTCAAAGTTAACTTGAACCCTAGATGATTTTGAAATAGGCATGATTAGGCATAAATCTCTGAATCATGCACCGAGAGGGTTCTTCGGGGCTCATTTGACCTCTCTGACAAATCTTAGTGGCTCCAGCATTTGGTGAACCGGCCTGGAAATGCATGTGATGACAGCTCTGTAGCTACTATGTTAAGAAGACTGCTTTGGTGAATGAGTTAGCTGCAGGGAAGAATAGTTCTGTGCCATAGTCTCACAATGACAGGCAGGTCTGACACTTTAAAGTGGTGTTGCAGCAGGGTACTTGGAGTACAGACCTCAATGTCTGCTTATTCTGCACTTAAATGAGCCACCTTGTGACTATGAACTCAGATGCCCCCAGATTAGGATCTCACAAACATGGCCACACCACCAAGTTCAAAGGCAGAGATTTAAGGAGACAACCTCCAGCCTAGGAAACCCAGGGGGAGGGAACCACAATTCTAGAGGGTTGACTTAGTCTGCTTTGTGTTGATATAAGAGAATACTGCAGACTGGATAATTTATAAAGAAAAGAAACTTATTCTTCACAGTTCTGGAGGCTTGGAAGTCCAATATCAAGGTAATAGCATCTGGCAAGGGCCTGCTTGCTGTGTCATTCCATGGTGGAAGGTAGAAGGGCAAGAACATATGAGAGTAAGAGAGTATGAGACAGACAGGGCTGAAATAATTTTTTGTAACAACCCACTCTCTTGATAACCCACTTCTGAGAAAATGACATTAATCTATTCAGGAGGTTGAAGCCTTCATGGCCTAATCACCTCTTAATGGTCCCATCTCTTAATACCATCACAATGGCAATTAAATTTCAACATGAGTTTTGGAGGGGACATTCAAACCATAGCAAGGGTCTATCCAGATCAGAGAAAGGACGAAAAGCTAGAGGATTGTTCTCTTTTTAAGATTGGAATGATGCACAACATTAAGGCAAAGCTTTTTTTTGTTTGTTTTCTAAGGATAATAGCTTTCTTCCTTTGTATCAGACAATTTTTGGTAGCACAATAACTTTTCTAACATCACTATTTGAATACAATACTTTTCCATTTTTAAATTTTATATATATCACACAATAAAATTATGTATATTTAAGTAATATGGAGAAAAATGATTCTTGTTCAATGAAATAGACTTCAATGTAAACTCCTTTACTAAACAATATCTAACATTTTTACCCCTCAAATAGGTTGTAAATGAAAATCCTCTGCCTTTCAAATGATTTGGAAAACTATGTTAAAGAGTTACTGAATGTTTAACTGCTTTTGGACCAAGTTTTATGTCTACATTTGAGATTATATCTGAACATATCTTTAGTAGAGAAGTTGTGTCAAATTCACTTAACAAAAATGTCATTAAAGTTTCTCAACTATGTGTATGAATGGGTGTGTGTAGTAATACACACAGACAAAGTGATTAAGATGGGGAGTGACAGAGGAGAATTATTCAGTATCCTTGCCCAGGTAAAACCTTGTCTTTAGGCAGGCAACATCATTCTCAGATGAAAAAAATTTGATATATACTGGGGATAATTGGCTCTAGAGATTCTCCAGTTGCTTAACTTCCCTCCAGAAGAAAGTAATCTCTTCTACTGGAGTGGTCATGAGTACTTGATAGAGTCATTAGCTAGTGTCCATCTAAAAATAAATAGGAAGAAAACATCTTTGTGAACAGGAGGAAAAAGAGTAAAAGAGAAAAGGAAAAAGAATTTATATAAAAATTTATGGATTTTAAATCTTCTGTAAACTTAAAATGAAGCAAAGTTTCTCATAAAATATAGCTCCACTAACTTTCTTGATGCACTTAAAGAATGAGGACAATAGAATGACAAGAGAGTAGAGGGAAAAAACAAAACTGCTAAAATGCTGGGGGTTGGATTTAACTAGAAATAGAAATAATAATTTCAGATAATAATACAGAGGGGTTGAAATGATAATAGATTATTATAGGTATAACTCAAATAGGTTTGAATCTCTTAGTTGATTTTGTGCCAAAAACTGTAATAATCTTTGCTTATTAATTATTCAGAATTATTCTGAAACTGAATTTATTTTTAAGATTAATGTCATATAAGAGAAATAAGACATGTTTCAACATCCTCAAATATCATATTTATTATATTCTATTGTAATATTTCCCATTTTATCTGGCTATTTGAATTTTTGATGTAACTGTAAGTAATGCTAAGAAAATGGTTTGAGACTAAATTTAGAATGAACTCAGCTTGCAGAATTTTCTTAAGGTAATACTTCCAAACTGTGTTTCGTTATAACACTAGTGCCCCCTGACATATTAAGGCTGTTTGCTGCAGCACGGCTTCTCTAACTAACCCACTGGGAAATACTAGGTTAAATAAAATTGAACAATTTTTTTTTCAGCAGAATTTCTCCGAGTCTATACTATACTAATGTGAATTTTAAAAACTCTAGTAAAAGAGTATACATGATTTCTTAAACTTATTTGACAACATAACACTCCTCCTCTCCTTCACCTCCATTCTCAGTCCCTGGTTTGGGTAAGATATTTAAATTTTATTAAATTTCAACTTGAGAGCTATTGTCTAAGGATCTATCTTCAGCGTTGTCGAGAACTAAATGAAGTCGCCACTAAATTGTTTGAACCAAATAAAAAAAAAACTATACAATTGACCTGAACCAACATTTTAATAATGACCAACTAAGCACATATGCCAAAGTCAGAAGATTACATATGATTTCAGACTATTAGAGTAGTATTTTGTGCATGAATACCGGACAGAAATCCAGGGATTTGCAGTGGGATTTAAGCCTCATTTAACATTCTTTCTGAGTTCTGAGCAGATTTATAGGACCACCCTCCTGTAACAAGAAATCATGCCCAACAGCTATTATTTGGGCCACCAATAAACTGACTAAAAACATTTCCTATGCCATAACCTTAAAATGCTTTAGGATCCTAATATGATTGGAAAATTCTTACTGTATGTACCTAAAACAATAAACTTTTACTTTTCAAAAAAGTAGTTGGAGCAAAAGTTGTTGCTATTTCAATTATTTCAATAAAGAAATAAGTTTCATTTACTGGCTAAAAATTATTTAGAAATTTAACATAATCTGATGAAAGCACTACAAATTTAATGAATTAATCTCCATATTCTCTGAAGAAATCAATTATTTGAGATTTTAAATACAGAGCCAGTAATGGTCTTATTCTCTTCCTATGCTCCAATTGCTTTTCTACCTGTGCATAGCACATCTGCCTTGTCTTACAGTTCTTTCTGTTTGCATTTGGCACTGTCACTAAAATGTCAGTTCTGGGAAAATAAGTACCATATCTTACTTTTTATTTTTTTTAATCTTCCAATGGTAGAAGCAGCAACACTTAGCCCAATGTAAGAGGTGCAAGGGTGAAAAAGGGGAGAAAGATTGGTGATCACGCAATATATTTATCCTTTAATTTATTACATATTTAAAATTAGTTGTAAATAAGAAATAGATTACTAAATTATCACGAAAATTTAATGTGGGCAAGAATTAAAAGCCTTGCTGAAATAAAAGAGAAATACACCTCACTTCCCTCTCATTCTCTATCATTAAAAAAAAAATTGGCCTCCAGGACCAATTTGATTTGATGTCTTTCTAGGTGATTTCAAGGAACTAGTGGAAAATTTGGTTTATTGTAGAGTCCAACTATGTAAGCAGACACAGTTATCACTGGTGACACTGGAAGGTTGATTGGCAGGGCATAGTGAAGACCAATTCTAGAGGAGCTGTGGCCTCCATGACACCCATTCTTGTTCCCACCTGAATGCCAGCTAATCCATGCATACCAAAAACTATAAATAGAAAAAAAAATAGTAATTCATAGTTGACACTGGTTTAAGGAATATCTGCATTAGAGACAAAAAGAGACAAAGCCTTTAATAATTAAATGAGCTATACTAGAAAACAAGCAGTGGACTGATAATTTTGGGGAAGGGGTCTGCCTACTAATACGGATCCTGGAGTTGGTGATCTGCACTGAAGGGAGGAGAGGGCATATGTATAGGAAGAGAGAACTGGGAAGAAGTCGAGAAAGTTGGTGAATCCACTCTCAATTTGTTTTAGTGCCAGTAGCCTGATCTTCAGGAGTCTTTTGGTATCTTACGGGGTCTCTAACTGTACTTCTGACCAGAGACCTAGTTTGTCTGGTTCATATCGAGGCAGCTCTCATAGGAAGGTCACTTGTAGGTGCTACATAGTTTCCTCCTTTGTTTGCATGAATAATGAAGATATGCAAAATTTTAAAGGCTAGTGACTTTTTTATTTTTTAAAATTAATTCAACCAAGTTATTTGTACCTCCTTTTGCTAGACTAAGAATACAATAGTAAACAAATATACAGTCCATGCTTTTACAGAATTCACAGTTGGGAGTCAAGGGAGAACTCCAAGTCAGAGTGGATAAGTTTAGAGCACATCGTGGGCTGTCTAACCCAACACAAGGAGCAGGGCCTGGAAATCTTTTCAGAGAGGAAATGGCCTGAAGGATGAATAGGACAAAAGATAGAGGACAGATGTATTATCCTCAGAGGAGATGCTTTTTGGAGATGTTTGGTAGTAACAGCACTGCAAGACTGGGAAATGAAAAGTGATTTAGCATCTTTCCAAGTATCAATGTTAAATTCACCAATGTAAAACTTCTTTTTTCCTATTAAAAATATAGGAACATTTACTATTTATTAATTTGCATGCTTTGAATGATTGCTCTGTTTATTAAAAACATAACTACCAGCAACTTAAATTCTCTAAAAACATAGACTGTGAATTTGTTGACTGTGTATACTCAATCTGGCAAGGGAAAATATCAAAGATTATTTGTTGAATTAATAAAAAAAAGGTAACCAATTTCTCAACGTTCCTTTAAAGGGAAATTTTGAAGGCATAATTCAATTAGAATAATATATATTTTTTTCTGAATAACTGCATATTTTTCACTTTTTAATGCCTTTTTAATCTTTGATCACAAGTGTAACTTGCCTATGTCAGTTGTTGACAAATAAGCACTGTAAAATTGAAGTTATTTTTATGGAGTTTTTTTCCCTAACAGTTTCTAAAATGTGAGAAAAATAATAATTTTGAGTCATATGTTTGGCACGTAAGGACAAAATTATGAAGGTTATCTACCACATTCTTTAAGACATACTTTTACTACCATGAGCACTGGATCACCTGTTTCAACTATGTAATCAAGACACTGATTAGTCAAGCAGCTGTGCATAGTTTTATGCCCTCTAATTCATGAAGTATGCTACTTTCATAAAACTACTGATAAGTCTTTGTTTTTGAAAAATTAGGCTCACCTCCTTTCTTGTATAAATAATGTGTTATAAAATAATGTTGGATGTTTAACAGGCACACAGAAGTGCTTTCAGCTAAGATTCTGGCCAAATTTGGTCTTCAAATTTTCTCTTAACTAGCTGGAAGATGGCCAGATATTGAATAATAATAGATACCCCAAAGAAGATGAGCATAAATCTATATCATAGTTGCTAAGTTGTAATTTAAAATTTATGATGTTTTGAAGTACTATTTAGTACTTTATTAGGTATTCAAATTAATATTACCACTAAAATTACTGCACTGTATAGAGGTAAATTTGTTACTGTTGCCATAAATCTTTTAATTTAGTCTATGCAAAATCTTACAATGTACAACTGGGAACATTTTTATTGAGTGAATAAATATAAGTATATAATTAGAATAATGTTAATTATTTAAAAATACATATGTCAACATTGAAATTGGTACAGAGTACTTTATTCCATTCTGATTAATTCTCAAAATATCTCCATACCATAAGCTTGTAATTACACTGTTACTTCATTTCACGGAAGAAAAAAAGACCCTCAGGAAATTGGCCAGCTTGATAAGTTTGCTGGTATATAAGTTCTAACTGTTTTGAAATTACACATGGGCCTGTTTTACTTCCTATTTAGATGTTGTTCTTTTTAATGAAGGAAGACAGGTGTTCAGAATTAGCCAGCGTTTCAAATGATCCTATCGAAAACCTTTGCATGCAATGTTGATTGTTTTCTGAAAATATTTGAGTAGTCAGTTAACTTACAAAGATTAGATATTGCACAGTAGGTCTGATGATTCTACTGTGTGATTAACATCATTGTATATTAAGGAGCAAGAAGTTCATATACAGAATCCTGCTTTAAACCTTCCAGCTTTCTTATAATCAACACAAGCTGGTTACTGAGAGACTTTGAAGAGGAAAAATGAGACATTTTTAAGTAACATTTTTTTCCCTCAATGAAAACATGGGCCATTAAGATAACAAAAATGACTACTACAACAAAAATTAAATGTGTGAGTGGTTTCTATGTGCCTGGCACCGTGTTGAATACTTTATATACATTATTAAATTTAACATTCACAGGGCTATTTATTTATTTATTTATTTATTTTTGAGACGGAGTCTCGCTCTGTCGCCCAGGCTGGGGTGCAGTGGCGCGATCTCGGCTCACTGCAAGCTCCGCCTTCCAGGTTCACGCCATTCTTCTGCCTCAGCCTCCCGAGTAGCTGGGACTACAGGCACACGCTGCCACATCGGGCTAAGTTTTTGTATTTTTAGTAGAAACGGGGTTTCACCGTGTTGGCCAGGATGGTCTCGATCTCCTGACCTCGTGATCCGCCCGTCTCGGCCTCCCAAAGTGCTGGGATTACAGGCGTGAGCCACTGCGCCCGGCCTCCAGGGCTCTTATTAGGTGGTCAGACTTACGCTCATTTGCAGATGGGGGAATTTTGGCTCACAGAGTTAAGTAACTTGCTCTAGGTTACATAGCTAGTAACTGTCAAAGTTGGGATGTGAATCCAAGTAGGTTTAACTCCAAAGCATAGTTTTAGTATCACCGAATGTATCACTATACTGTCACTGGTACTATTAAAACATTGCATATTAATTTGTATCAAGCAGTGGCATAATTTGCATCTGAGGAAATATAAACAACTGAAATTTTCTTCTCTGTAATATGACCTAATGAATATTTGGCATTATCTTCGTCTTATTAAATAAAAACTTACTCCAACTTCCCTTGCACAAAACATACCCATCCGTCTTCCCCTGAGAAGGTGCAGCGACCTTCAGTTTATTTTGCTTACACATTGCTAAAGATCCTACAAAATTTAACTTGGTTGTATTTTAAACACATTTCTGACATTTATTAAAACTATTTATACTTCTGTTCTTTAGTGTCTGGAAAATTATTATAGAATGCGTAATAATAATTATCCAGATGCTACATATATTATATATTAAATTGTATATATACAGTTTAATTTCAGATAACTTAGTCATATTTACGAATGCCTAATTTCCTTCCCTAAAGCCACTAAATCCAAATACAAAGCAACACAAAAACAAATAAAAGAAACAGCAGTGAGTTTGTTTTAACAAGCATGTCTGAAGGATAGTGAAAAAGGAACAGTTTACTGGCAAATAGGTTCTTTCTTTTGTCCATGTCCTTAGTTTATTTTTAATCCTTTTAGGACTGTGCTCCACAAAAATTAAGAGGCAAAAGAAAGGGAATAAGAATGATGAATTAATGCAAAGATAGGATATCTGGAATTCTATTTTAAGGATTTTTTTGGGGGTATGATTCTGGCTAAATCATATCTCTGTTTCTCAATATTTTTCTGAAAACTAGACATGCATTATTTGTGACTTGATTAACTTTAGATTCTTTCAGTGTCTTAAGAATATCTTAGAGGGTTTGTATTCTGAAAGTTGCAGTGGCTCTTTCCAGTAATTAGAATACTATTTATTGCAATATTTACTGAGCATATATTACATATTATGTATTGTGCATGCACAGGTACACAGTGCAAGGACCCACTATTGAAAAAATTCAGCCTACGTGTGGATACCAACACCAAAGAGTCAATTTCAGTAGAATATAGTAAGTACTGTGATAAAGATGGGTTCAGGGAGTTAGAGGACTCTAGTGGAGGCCAGCTAACAGAACTTGGGAAAGAAAAGGCAAGACTCTCAAAAAAACATATTTTAACCACATCTCAAAGAGCCAGTGGTAGTGAATCAGGCTAGAGAAGAGGGTAGAAAATGGGGAAGGGAGTCAGAAGAAAGGGTATCCCTTTTTGGAAAATAGCACATGAAGAAAAAGCTGAGTTGTGTGTCAGTAGTTTGTATGGGAATTAGTGTTTCAGGAGTACAAAGTTCAAGATAGGAAGAGATAGGACTGCAGGGAAGTCTCATATCTTGGAAAGTTGTTTTAGGGAATATGAACTTTACCCATAGGCTATAAGGAGCCATTGAAGAATAGCAGAAGCAGTAACTAATCAAAAACAGTCATTTACATTATTCACAAAAATGACCTGGATAGTTAATATCAATTAATAACTCAAATATTACTTTGTTAAAAAATTTAACCTTTCTTACCAAATCCTTTTACCAGAACTACTCACAAAGTAATGAAATTAACTCATAATAATGAATATCCATTCAGTCTTTGATACAGGGATTTACAAATGGACCAGATTGTTAATTGCAGAAGAGAAAAGGGAGAAAAGTAGGCTTGAAAAATTCACCAATGGTTTATCAGTCTTAGTTTATCACACCAATAGTGTTATTTTGTATAAATACTAATACACATTATATATAGCATAGGAGTAGACTGAGTTGACAAGAAAGTGAGAGGGAACATGAGGACAAGGAAATAATACTGTATCATATATTATGGAACCTGGGTGTTAATCCTTTTTCTTCCAGTAATTAACTGAATGACCTTGGGCAAATATTTGACTATCCTGAGCCTCAGTTTTTGTTTTTGTTTTATAAATAAAAATTGAAGAGAGGTAGGTCAGATTTCTGGAATAGATTTCAGTTGTTAAATGTTATCAATAGTGCTAAGCAACTGAGACAGAAAGAGAGGGAGTGGGTGGTGAGGTGAGAGAAGGAGAGAAAGAGAAGAGAGAGAGAGAAAAAAGAGAGAGAGAGAGAAAGAGAGAGAGAGAAAATTAGTTATCTATTGTTGCATAACAAGTTACCTAAAATTTGTTAGCTTAAAACAGTATTTATTATCTTGCAGTTTCAGAGGGTCAGGAAATTGGGAGTAGCCTAGCTGAGTGGGTTGGTCTCAGGGACTCTTACGAGGTTGCAATCAAACTGTCAGCTAGGGCTGAAGTCTTCTCAAGACTTGACTGGGGTAAAGGATCTATATAAAGCTGTTGTTGGCAGGTTGTTGACAGGCCTCTGTTTCTATCAGGCTGTTGGCTGGAAACTTCCTCTTTGCTATGTGGGACTCTCCACAGGCTTCCTGAGTGTCCTTATAACATGGCAACTGGCCTCCTTCAGACTGAGCAATGCGAGGGGTAGGAGAGAGAGGGGGGAGGGAGAAAGAGAGATAGAAAGGGAGGCAAAGAGAGAGAGAATCTTTAAGATGGAAATTGCAGTGTGACATACCATCATTTCTGCCTTATTTTATTGGTCACACAGACCAACCCTAGTAATAGTAAAACGTTGAGGGAGGGAACTAGTGAATAGTGAATACTAAGTGTTAGGGATCATTGGGGTCAAACCAGGGACTAACTACCATGCATAGTTTTTGCATCTCAAGAACTTTCAGTCAAGTTGAAATACTAAGTACACATAAAATTAAGTTAAATCAACAATAGAAGAGAAACAGAGCAATAAGTCTGTGGAATAAGCTTGTTGCTCAACAGGCCTGAAGAGTAGATAGCTTTCCTTATTGGAACTGCTAATTTGGGTTAGGGTCTCCTGAGGAGGCATGTGGCTCTCTTCTCTTACTGCAGACACAGGGAAGAAACCTTATACCATGTGTTAATACCCTACTTCGTAGCACTGAGAAAGAAACTGGATTATTTGCTTGCTTAAAATCACACTAATGGTTGTATGAAACAAAGACAACTCCATTCTGGAATTATAGGTCTGGAAGGAAGCCATGAGATCATAGAGTCCAGAGATTTTGACATGAAGATTGCCGACAGCCCTCAGGGAAACTGGAAAGGAAAAAAATACGCACAAATATTGGGGACAGGATTCAAACCGTTTATCACATTCTCAAAAGTATCTGTGTTTCCAATAAAAGTTTAAGAAGCACTGATCTAGTCTATCATGTTTATTTTATTTGATAAGGGAAATGAGTCACAAGAAGATAACTTTCCAAAATGACATCATGAATTAGTGGCAGTGGTGGTTTGGACTGGAATTGAAGTCTTCTAGTTTTTAGTTCAGCATACTTTTAGTTAAACCCACTGTGTAAGTAATATGCATTATTACTGTGGTTTGTAACACCAGTAGCTTAGCTGATTTCCTTCTGTTTATACACTCTTGCAATTTGGATCATTTCCCCTTTTATTCCCCCACCAAATGTCAAAAAGTGGATATATTTCTTATAAGTGAAAGAGTCATCATAGAGGGGTAGAATATTGCTCCAAAGTATTTATAATGTGAAAAACCAATGTTTATATATAGGAAAAAGAGATCAGCAAATTGATTATAGTTGGCCATCTATAATATAAAACCAAATACTTAATTGAAACTGAAATTGAAACTACTTAATGTCCTACTATTTACATAAAATTATCTAAAATGGACATATTGTTGTACAGTCATATAGGTAAAATAAAATTAACCAAATTAATGCATTAATATTTAAAAAATAAATAGATGGGGGAATAAAAACTTCTTTTTATTGGGTATTAACTATTTGTCAGGCACAGTGCTTGGTGCTTTACATGATTTCTCTCATCTAATTCCATTTTATAAATGAGGAAAATGAGGCTCAGTTTGACAGTCAGAGAGTGGTTTGGTGCCAGTAAACAGGAGAACCAGGATCTGAACTCAGGGCTCTAAAAAAATGAAAAGCCGATGCTCTTTCCACCCATTGAGTTGTTTTGTTATATAAAATTCTGAAGTTGATTACTGAAGTATTATTAAACATTCTAATATTTTAACATTTTAAGTTTTCTATCAAGATGATACTGGTTATAAGTTGGTTTAGATTCAAAAAACTGTAACAAGAAAACTCAACTTGCCTACTTAGCTGATATCAGATATTCCACAAATAGAGATTCATTCTTTTTGGCTTAATGTTTTATCTTTCAAAGTGTAAATTACCCCCAAAACATAATGTTTAAATACTTATGAATAGCTTACACCTTTAAAATGAATGAGTAAATAAGATAATTTCCTGAATGTGAGTTTTGATTGGGTAGAACACAGAGAACACGAAATCACCTTAAAAGGAGAAGAGAATACAGAAGTGGAAGAGACTGCAGAAGAAGGAGGTCAGAGGCCTCACCAATCGATACTGCCAATGTTGCCTAGGTGCCCATGACTTAGATTTTCAAATTAAACAGTCAACTCATACTTATTTAGCATCAATTTAAGTCTGCAGTGTTATAGGCTCATTAGGGGATACAACAATTAGGAAGCATAACATATGTCTTGGATCCAGCCTCTAAGAATCCAATTTTAGAAATAAAACTAATATCAACACAAGATGAAGTAAAATAAAAATAAAATTAGAGAGACATTAAATGCTAAATCATATGGTATTGGCCATAGTTCCAACAGGAGCTCCAGAGGATTGAAGTAGACCAGGAAGCATTACAGACAAAGTAGGACATAAAGATTAGTTAGGATTTCCATATACAGAGAGAAAAGGAGAGGGCATTTCATGACATGGTATAATTTTCTTCTCATTCACCACAGCTGTACTTCTCAGGGGCTCCACATCATTTCATATGTTCAGTCTCTCAAATAACAATGATAATGATTACAATACTATTTTATTTTATTCATAATTCTTATTCTTTATTTTATTAGACATTCTTCATAATTCTTATTCTTAATAGCAGTATTGTGTAAAACTTTTAAAGAAAATGTATTATCTCATTGAATTCCTATCAGTCACGTGTCTAATCGTATACAATGTTTCTCAGTGGTCAGTAGGAGGAGGGAGCAACCTTCTCATTGTACTTATGCATTTATTTTTATCATTTTGTGTAGTGCTCAAGTATTATAATTATTTGCATATGTCTGTCTGGTTAGAGCTCTTTGAGGGCAGGGAACTTTTCTTTTTCATCTTTTTATCAAAAGATCCATTATAGTGTCCAGAACATTAGGAAATAATGTATTCAAGTAATTGAATTAAGTAAGAAGCAATAAAAACGTGAGTGAATAAAGGTATTGTAAGGCTTCTCTCAGCTCATCATTAAGAAACTCTATCAATTGTCTCGTTTTTTTCTTTTACCTTATTTTCTACTGTTTGCTAATGGAAAGATTCTATTCTAGCCAGCCAATCTATTCACTCTTTTTCCTAGACTATAAACATCCATACTCTTTCACTCTGCATGACAATATTGACTAGAATTTTTCTTCTCAGTATCTACCCATTCTTCAGGGCCCAGATTAAGTCTCAACTCTCCATGAAGCTCCCCTTGGCCATTTCAGTCCACCCCTGAGCACTACTGAGTACCTTGTGAGAGTAAATATGAGAACTGTAAAACAGTATACAAATATAAGGCATTACTGTTATGATTTTCTCCTTATTGTATTCTCCTAGACTTTAGAACCAGGAGTTGGAAGTATTATAGGTCTTTCCATCTACTCTATCAACTCTTTTCCAATTCCCTTGTCACTCTCTCCCCTTTCCTTATCCCTCACCTCCCATCTCAGCATTAGACTAGTGCTTTGCATAGAGTAGTTACTAATTAGAATGCAGTGTCTTTTATTGTTGCCTGCCATTATAAAGCTGCAGGTAAAGGAAATCTACTAGCCTGGTTATTTAAACATTTGACAGAAAAAGCTCAGTTCTAATTTGTTACTATTTACACTAGACAGTTCAAATACCCAACCACTGGCTTTTCTTCTTTTTAAATCCCTGTTTGGGCTTCCACACAACACCTATATCCCTACTATGTCACTACAATCCACCAAATATGTGCTGCTCACACCACTAATGATTAGGTTGATTAGGAAAAAGAGATTGGAAATGGGAGAGTCAAAGACTGTTGGAAATTGTGTGATGGCAGAAATAGTTTCTATCTCGAACTCTGCTGTATTGCATCTCACAAAACTAGCACAATTCCTGGCACATATTAAGTGTTCGAAAATATGTAGCCAATGAGTGTTTGAACATATGGGATTAGTTATAAGTAGGGTGACCATATTCGGTGGTCTGCTGAAGCCACTTGTACTGATCCATGAGAGCCAATTGTTAAATTTTCAAAAATTTTGTAAACTTGTTAAATACAGCCATTATTAAACATTTAATTACATAAACTTAGAATGAAATAAATAACATTAAAACAAAAGTAATAAATACTCAAACTCTTTAATACTGAATTTCTTTACTATTATATATGTTTTTGAGGTAATTTCTAATGTATTTATATGATGGAAATACTAGATAATGGTATGCGACTGTATATTTCTTCCCAACTCTGTTCAGTGACGTTTTGTTGGTAGCTTGGACCCAACTATGATAAGAGCACCTATACCACATAAATTGGCCGCTGCTACAAATCAGGGCTTGATTCACTGTTTTGTTGATGTTCTACATTTAAGCGAATGATACAAAATCCACATATTAACAAAAATGTTAATAATGTACATTAAGGTCTTGAGTCTATAACTGTTTCATTGTGAATAGAACAAAAATGAGAAAATAGTTTTCCAGTATCTCTAAAAACTATGATCTAATTCAGCAAAGAAGTCACTCATATCATTGAAAAGTGAGTGAAGTACCAATATACATCTTCATTGATTTACCTTCTTCTTACTTACTAACATAGATGAAAATATCAACAAATATTATTATCAGAACTATACTTGTTCCTCTATTACAACCATGGTTTGGCTTCAGAGAAAACGGACATAGTGAAAGCATTTTGTGAGTATTGTATTTTATTATTTATATGCTTGTGTGCTATGCTTCCTTTATATCAGTAGAATTTGTAATGAGCTATGTGTGCATATATACGTACACTTTTTTCCCCCTGAGAGTCAGTTGTTAAACATTTACATCGTGCTTCTACATATAATCTATCATCCAAACTGGAACACTTTTGAGAGTAAAAGATTGTGCTGTAAATAAACACATCAGGATAGCAGGTGTAAACTGAGATTGTGCTGGGCAAACAAGGATGCAAGGTCACCTTTCTTATAAGGACCTTAGGGCAGTGTTGGAAGCAGTGTTGGGGTAGGCAGTGGCATTGCTGGGATAGCAGAAAACTCATTAATGAGAACCATATGTACTGTTTAATTTTTCATTATAGTATCCCTTCTCCCTCATCAGAATTTATGATTGCTCTCAAGACAATGAAAAAACAGAGAATGGAAGGCCACAATCCAGCTATTTAGCCCAGTGTTTATTCTTTTTAACATTTTAACATTTCAGTAAAACATGCTGCTACAAAAAGATTTGAAAATGCAAGGAACCAAAGTTGGTTTAAACAGTGACAGATTCTGTTTTATAGTATGAAAAAGTAAAAAATAAAGAATATAGATGATCACATGTTTGTTTTAAAAAAAATTTTTAGGATAAAAAGTAAGTAGACAAAGAAATACCATTGAAATTATCTGCTTCAAAACATCAATAGATTGTAGTACGTGGGTCTAATTACATTAAGTTAAAATGCAATGTGTGTGAGAGAATATAAGGTTTATGTCAAGCTGAAATAACTTGATATCTAATGAAGCCTAATGAAGCAGATTTAAGTTGGATCAGGAATCTTCTTAGCCTAATATTCTGTTGCTGACTGTAGACCAAGGACCCTTTGTGAATATCTCCTGTGGTCTATCTCAAAGGCTAGAAATAAATCGCAAATATCTCCAGCTTTTTAAATACTCTGCATGAATCTGTCATTCAAGAATCAATTTAAGCCATCTTGAATCGATGTTTTTGTGATATACTTTGAGTTAAAAAAGATAAATTTACAACCTAATGCATAAAGTTTGGCCTCTCTTTTTTTGTTTTTGTTTATCACATCTCAGAATACTGGTAATTAGAAGCTTTGTATGTAAATTTAAATAAGATACTTTAGAACGAATATTCATGTATTCATATTCATTCATATTCATATTCATATATTCATATATGAATTCATATTCATTATGGTTAAAGTCATAATTATTATATAAATTTCAGACATATCCTCTGTAATCCTTTTCTTTCCAGACTAAAATTTTATAATTTAAAAAGGTTGGTGTTTTTTCAACTTTTATTTTAGATTCAGGGAGTACATGTGTAGGTTTGTTACTTGGGTATATTGTGTGATGCTAAGGTTTGGGATATGAATGATCCCACTACCCAGGTACTGAGCATAGTACCCAATAGTTAAGTTTTCAACCCTTGCCTACATCTCTACCTCCTGCCAGTAGTTCCCAGTTTGTATTGTTGCCATTTTTATGCCCATGACTACTCAATGTTTAGCTCTCATATTTTAACTTCATATTATAAAGAGAGAAGATAGCATAAAACAAGGATAAATGGGAGAGACAGAATTAAAGGAAGGATGTTAGGAAGTAAATGGTGAAAGATACAAGCAGGGGGAGAAGTGAGGAAGAGGTGCTCACTAAAGAGAAGGAAAAGCAATACACAGATATATCAAGAAAGCAGGAGAGATAAAAGGCAGAGAGATATTCTGGAAGTTCTGAAGTTTCTAGAGATCTTGACAGGTATAACCAGAACACTCACTGGAATTTGGGGGTGTGGGAATTCATCCTGAATTCATCCTTATAAGTGAAAACATGCAGTATTTGGTTTTCTGTTCCTGTGGCAAACTTATTTTTATCATGCTAAATTTTCCTCTCTAGACATTTTTCCCACTTGAAATGTGAGTTTTCTATTTTTTCTTTAGAACATTTTTATCCAAAACAAATGGGCCTTTTGCTTAAGCTGTTTTATATTTTGTTAATTTTCTACTAGTTTGGTTCAGATAAATGTCTAGATCATGGACATACTAATTACCTTGCTCTGATCACTATACACTGTATATATGAAAACATCACTGTGTACACCATAAATATGTAGGTTTATTACATCAATTGAAAGAATAAAACAAAATATAGAAAAGTATATGATCCATCAAGTTCAGATGATAATAGCTGTCCAGTTTTTAAAAACTGCAAGTATCTGTTTAAAGTCCTGCTCATGTTAGCCAAGAAATAATAGTAAAAGAGAGTGTATTTGAAACTCTCTTATCATCAGATTCCAATTACCAGATAATTTCAAACTGAAATTTAATATGATCATTTGAAATTAGAAAGTTTACTAGACAAACATATCTATACTATTATTAATACTTTCTTGTTAAAAATGCTCAAATATCAGACTTCCCCATCTACATTATCATTTTATACAAATTCATGATTTTTTTCCTTACTGGAATAAACATATTTACAATGTTAGTTTTCTTGTACATTAAAACTATGGTGTATTTCTAAATAACAATGTTTTATTAAATAATTCATTACCTTTTAAGTCAAGATTAAGAAATTAGTGTATTATAATTGGGAGTAGGTTGACAACAATTTCACTGAGGAAGACTTCACTCATTGATAAATATGGGAACACTTTTTTCTTTTTAAGTTAAGAACCACTCATCTTAGAAAATCTTAACTGAATGTTACATGGACTCAAAGGGCAATTAGATCTAGTTTATTAAGATTTAAATTAGTACAGTTCAATTCAGTACTCATGGAGCACCTTCCATGTACAGGTGACATTGTGTAATAATGGATACAAAGATAAACAATGTGACTTTTACCTTTAATGTACTTCTATAGGAAATAATTTGGTAAGTTACGATAGTTGCTAGTAAGTTTCATATGAACAAAGGAGTGATAAGGAGACTGAAAGAGAATATTTCTGGGTGCACCTAAGGAGGTAAAGGGGAAGTAAAGTTCTTCTAGAAGAACTGGGAAAGAAAAATGTCCTGGTAAAGGTGCATTTGCTTGAAGGAAGGATTGGTAGGAGGATTTCATAGAGGGTAAGGAGCTTTTTTAAAGAGGAGAACAAAATGTGAAAAAAAGGTGCAGATGCATTAGGACAATAGTGAGGAATGGGGATCTCTGTCCTGTCTAGCCAGAGAATATGGTGCAAAGAAAGTGGTAACACAGAGCTAGTGAACAGATAAAATGCTTCAAAACATATTTTAACTTTGTATTAAAAAAGAGAAGATAGCACAAAACAAGGATAAATGGGAGAGACAGAATTAAGGGAAGGATGTTAGGAAGTAAATGGAGAAAGATACAAACGGGGAGAAGTGAGGAAGGAGTGCTCACTAAAGAGAAGGAAAAGCAATATACAGATATATCAAGAAAGCAGGAGTGATAAAAGGCAGAGAGATACTCTGGAAATTCTGAAGTTTCTAGAGATTTTGACAGGTATAACCAGAACACTCACTGGAATTTGGGGGTGCGGGAATTCATCCTGAATAAATGAACTGTGATTCTACTGATGTTACCCTAAACACTAAATAAAATCATGTTAAAGGTAAACATGCAAGCCTGTGGTTTCCCACACTGATGTAAGGCTTTCAAAAAGTGATCCCTGTAATAATAATTTAGGTGGACAAAGTGTTATTATATAATCCACCAGGCCCATTGTAAATAATCTTGCACTATATTGTTATTTCTTTTGACACTTGTAAGAGCTTGAGAATATTAACTAAGAAACTCTGTAACATGGCTGCCAAAATACTCTCTTATCACTTTGAACTTTACTTAGATGTAAATACATTTTGAGCTTCTGTGAGGTTAAGAAGTAAGCAAAGATTACAGAGCTAGTTAGTGATAGAGTCAGATTTGGAACATATGTTTCTAGATACCCAGATGTGCATTAAAAGAGTCAAAGTGAACAATATGGTAGCTAGTATAGAAATCATGCTAGAATAAGAGCTTCTCAATCTAAATGTGATTTAATTACTGTCTTGGTAGCATATGCATTGATGTATTGTTTGTCAGGTTTAAAATAAATGTTCACCATCAGTAGTGTATTTGCTTGGAGTGAATTTTCTGGTAAATTTATGCAAATTGGTAGATTTCAAAACCATCTCCTTCATTTTTTAAGAAGATGATTTGGGTAAAACATGCAATCTATTCATGGATAATTGTTAATGCTTAAGGAAATTTTTATGTGGAATGACTTTGTCCTCATTACTGCTTGCTCCAAACTAATTCAACTAACTGGTCACCAACATGATGGAGAAAACATAAAATCCAAGATTCACAGAACGAGAATGAATTGAAGAAACAATTGGTTTGCCTTTTGTTTTTCATGCAGATTAACATAAGGTAGAGGTAGAATCCTCAGGCTCTTGTCCTTTACAGACCCAGCTTTTACTTCTGCAACCAGAGAAGAACTTCGCCATTCAAAAGCTCCAGATATCTTACTGATTTGAGAGTTCAAAATTATTTTAATGTCCAAGAGCATATACAGATTTATAATCAGTAATCACCAAACTTATCAGAACTTCAAAAGACAGAAATATGAAGCAACATATTATGCTCCTATTTACCGCTAACATATCTGAGGGCTAGATGAATGAAGGTTATCTCAGGATCTCTATCATAAATTACTAGAACTTTCTTTTCAACCTTCTTCCTCACATCTCACTATTGTTGTCTCCCCAGCTCTTCTGTTTTTTCTACATCTCCCTCCAACTTTGTCTCCTTTCCTGTTACCTTTTCTGCCTCTTCTCTTTTCCTTATTCTTTTTTCTCTTCCCTTCTCTCCTTTCTTTCCATCTACCTCTTTTAATTCCTTTTCTCCATTTCTTTGCTTTAACTAACCACAATAGAGAACTGAAGTGCATATTAATTGTTCATTAAAGTGACTGGGTAAGTTTCGTGTGCTTAAATTTAAAAAGCAATTTTAAAAGAGTATATTTATTGTTTTAAAAAACTCCTAACATAAGTTAATCAAAATTCACAGAAAAATGATTAAAAATAAATATACTACATTACAATAGTGATATTTCTGGTTATTTTCTTTACTTTTTTCAGTGATTTCCAAATATTCTTTGATGGGCATATACTATTTTTTGATGAACATCCATATGTGTGTGTGTGTGTGTATATATATATATAAAATAAACTATGTTGCTTTTAATACATGTGGCTGTCAATTTCTTCTCAGTCACACTCTGATAAGGAAGGCTCCCTCAAATACCCAGTAGTCTAAGCAATCCAAGACAGATAACTGGAAAAACTTTTCTTGAAGCTCTCCAAGAAAGAACCCTCTACAATTTTCTTTAGCAGTCGATTCCAATAGTGTATTACCCTAATAGTTGGATACTTTCTCATATTTAGGGAAATTACTCCTGCTTCAGTTTAAGCCCCTTTCCTCAGACTCTATTTTTGCATAAGAATAATATGGATATGCCACTAAAAAAACACTTTCACAGGGGAAATAACATTCTTTTCTGTCTGCACTCATCCCGTGGATAAGTAATTTCTGGCTATTTCAAATGCTGGTCTGGCTAACAGATAGGAATTCCAACAGAGACTTGAATGATAGCTTCAGTCTTTAGAGAAGTGCTCACGTTAGAACTATCTCACACTACATTACTAAGTCTAAGTTTTTCTTGGTGCCTAATTTCCATCTGCATAGGTTCTTATTGGGCTCCTAGTATTTATTGCTAGTTATTTCTATATGGAATAAAACAATCATGAAATCAATCTAAAATAAGACCATAAATCGGTAAATGGTTTTTACTTCTATATCTACAAATTGTCCCCTATAGGACAGTGATTTTAGTATATAAAGACAGTTATATTTCTATTTAATCTTATCTTTTCTAGGCTAAGTAATGTAAATTCACTCAACCATTACACTTAAACATGATTTCTCAGATTTTCACCACCCACCAGTCCTCTTAAGAATACCACCTAAAATAGGATATCCAGAATGCAGTGCTCCAAATTGCGCAGGGTGGGGCCAGAATCAGCAAGATTACTGCCTCCTTGGCAACCTTACACTTCTATTAAGGCAGCCAAGCTTGCCTTCCCATTAATATAGTTTAAGGCAAATATGCCATACTGTCGGCTCATCTTAAGTTTGTCCAGCTCCCTTTCAGATGAATTGCTGCCAAGTTAGGTCTCCTTTGTTTCTATACTTGTGCAATTGCTTTTAGTATTTATAGTGCCTTGCTTTTCTCTTTCTTAAATTTTGTTAGCTTCATCCCAGTATCACAGGCAATTATAAATAAAGATACATGTAAACGAGATCAGATATCCATAAAGATTACTTAACTTTAGAGATATTGTCATCCTGTGAATTCTAATGTTATAATTTCTGAGTTGGAAAACAGGTTTTTAGAAATGTATAGAGGGAACACTCCACAGACATATGCAAAGAAAATGTCATGTTCAATCACAAACTAGACCGTGACACTGCCATTCATACAAATGTGGTTGCATAAGCCCATAAGGAATGGATCAGCAATGCATGTGCCAAAGTTGTATAAATCCGTAAGACAGAGAAGAAACAAATTAAAAACAGAGTTATGGAATAAACATGCCGTCTTACAGGGAAATTCACTATAAAGAAATTCACAATAATGGAATTAGAATGGCAGAAGAGTGAATTTAGTTTCTATGTCAAGACTCATCTAACAGAAGAATAACCGAAAATTGAACAACTGATGAAGTGTGTGTTCACTGCCCTCCTCATCATCTTTTAGCAGTTTCCTGTCAATACAGGCTATCTCTTTCTTCCAAATCTTGGAACTTTTATTGTGTTCCTGACTGTCTAGAGTTTATTTCTTTGGGCCTATGTCACTGATTATGTTGCTACAGATAATATTTTTCCCTTACACTGACCCTTCAAAACTATCCTGAATGCCACTTTTAAGCCACCCTTCTTAGCCAAGCACACCATTAGAGAGCCATTTTATAAACTGACATTATTAATGGTAAATAGTTCAACGTGTAAACTTTCTCAGAAATATTTACTCTTTAGTTATGTGCCCCTGAAAATATGATGCTTAATGCAGAGCAATTAGTTTCCAATGGCACAATTCAAGGGCTGCGGCCGGCAAGAGTCTGAATAAGACAGACATTTTAGAGAACAAAAACTTCCTTATGCCTCTTGATTCCCACATCATAGGTTTTCAATTATGTTCTTGATCTTTAAATCCAGTTTAACAAAATTAATAACACTGAGTTTGTTATGATAGTTCATTTAAAAATAAACCTCATCTGTTTTACTGTAAAATCTGTTAGGCAATTGTATAGTTTAGGTTTTTTGTCTGAGGCCGCCCAGTTATTCTTTTCCACATGTAGGCTGAACCTATTTGGGAAAAAAACTAAACTAGAGATGTAGTTAGCATAGCTACAGCTAATCAACTCATTCGAATGCTCCTTCCCCCGAAAATATATTTCCCTGGTCAGTGCCATCTGCATGTCTGTGAGTGGGGAAATATATGTCTAAAAACAGTTGTTTTTTTTTTTTAAATGATAGTTTAATTCAATCAAAATTTTAAGTCGGATAGAAATCCCATGACCTAGAAAAAGTATATCAGAAAACAATTTTCTTTAGGGTTTATATGTATTTGTTTCCAAATATTAACTAAGAATATGGATACTTACATACAAAATACATAATACTGTCATTTAAAATTTTAACCAATTAGAACTTGCCAATTTCTACAGAAAACTTGACAACTACATATATTTATGTATCATAGAGGCTAAGGTTTTGTGAAAGAAGAAATTATAAAAACTAAAAAAGTTTTATTAGACACAAAATTAGTATCACAATGATAAAGTATTTTTTCTTCTGTAAAGTATTGCAATGAATAGTATATATTTTTAAGCAACATTCAAAATTACAGAGAAGTCTATGGATTGCTGAGAAACATGTATATATGTTTGCTGAAATCTATATGTATATACAGATTATAATATCAACAATGAGATTAAATTCTGAAATCTCAACATTACTAAAATTTTAGTCTTTATATTTTTTTCTGAAGCTTGTTACAATTCCTCTTCAACTTTAAATGTATTGACTACACATTCATCGACCTTGATAATTTCAGTAAACACGAAGTGAAACACAGCACAAGCCAAACTTAACTCTAATTTTTATGCATGTCTCAAATCATGAAACATGTCTTCTAAATTTGAAGGCTTTATTGGGGATTAATACTCCTAAGTTT
Organism: Theropithecus gelada; assembly: GCF_003255815.1. Lineage (NCBI taxonomy): Eukaryota > Metazoa > Chordata > Mammalia > Primates > Cercopithecidae > Theropithecus > Theropithecus gelada. The sequence goes on from NC_037674.1 coordinate 24,807,359, forward strand.
TATTTAGAATCATTTATTAAGTGAGTTTTAAAAGTAATACTTATATAGCAATCAAGAGAGATCAAGTAAATCTTTTGCCTAGGAGAAAAAAACTAAGACCCACTTTGTAATCTCCTAGGAATTATTTTGCATGCGGTTCTTCCAGTAACTCCAGGATCCAGGATGCTCTCAGAATTTGAGAGACTGTGTTTAATAACTAGTGAAAAAATGCTATTTGAGAAACTTTCTCTCAATATGATATCCTACATCACTACTTGACATAGATTCAAAATTTGATTTAATACCAAGCAGATTTTTTTTTTTTTTTTTTGAGACAGAGTCTTGCTCTGTTGCCCAGGCTGATGTGCAGTGGCACGGTCTTGGCTCACTGCAGCCTACGCCTTCTAGGTTGAAGCACTTCTCCTGCCTCAGCCTCCTGAGTATCTGGCACTACAGGTGCACGCCACCACACCCAGCTAATTTTTGTATTTTTAGTACAAATATTACTGGACTGGGGTTTCACCATGTTGGCCAGGATGGTCTCGAACTCCTGACTTCAAAGTGATCTGCCTGCTTTGGCTTCCCATTGTCCTGGGATTACAGGTGTGAGCCACCACACCCGGCCCCAGCCAGAATTTTAAATGCTAGTTACCTTACTATTTCAAATTTATGAAGATTGAAATGAACCCTTGTTGACATATATTTCTATACTTGCTGTGGGAAAAAAGTTTGGTAAACAAATTAATAAGTAAAAAGCTGCCAGAGAAACTGGATGTTATTTTCTGGTTCTTCATAAAAATATCTATGCAGATTTTTTAATGCAGTTACAAGTTATTATTGTTTTTTTAACTTAAGCAACTACCTTAAAGAAAGCTCTTTTGGATGCAGTCTTTAGGAAATATAATAAAAAGACCTTAGTTTGGGTTCAAATCTGAGATTTGACAGAAATCCTATCATTTCTGGGCAAATGACTTAATCTCTCTGAATCTTGGTTTCTTTATTGGGTGACTGAGATAGTATCTAATTTATGTGCTTACAAGATTATTAAAATAATAAATATTGTATATGTGAATCACAGCACAGGGCACAGAATAATATAAGCACTCGGTGAATGTTAGCTGTTATATGCCTTGCTTACTATGGTATAAACAAAAAGATGATAAAACTAAATTTCTTTAAATATTTTAAATAATTCAAAGTCAGGACTTTATCACTTTAAATTTTTATCACGTTAAAAGGTTTTCCTTCCATAGGGCCAAAATTCACAAATTACTCTAGTTAAAAAATGTACTGCTAATATAATAATCACTTTTCTCCTTTCTCTTACCACTGTGGAAGTGTGGTTTTCATAAATAATCTTAGATAATCATCCTAAAATATTGCATTGAGGTTAACGAAAAGTGGTAGTAGCATGTTTGGTTCCCATTTTATATTCTCTGTAATAACAAATGTATTTTTCTTTTTAAAAAATTTGAATATGCTGTATCTAATGTAATAAATCATTTCAACACATAATCAGTATAAAAATACATACATATTTTCATCATTATTATTATTTTTTATTTTAAGATGGAATTTCACCATGTTACCCAGGTTGGTCTCATACGCCTGAGTTCAAGCCATTTGCCCACCTCCACCTCCCAAAGTGCTGAAATTACAGGCATGTGCCACCGTGTCTGGCCCAGTATAATAATATTGATGAGATATTTTACATTCTTCCTTTTTGTACAGGGTCTTCAAAATCCAATGCATGTTTTTTCTTTACAGCACACCTCAATTCCAACTATTCACATTGCAAGGGTTCAGTAGCCACATGTGGCACGTGGCTCTTATGCAGGACAGTGCAGTGCAGACCACATGACCGTCAGGGACCATGTGTTACTCTGCTCATAACAACCATATTTTTCTACTCATACATTCCGAGGTAATTGTATCTAGACTTATGACTTCAATTATGGCCCAGATGCTGTTTAATCTGAATTCTGAAATTTCATGTCTTTTCCTTTTCTTGAGCTCTTTTTACATACATCTAATGGTCACTAGACAGCTCTCCTGATGACCTCCAGGAAATTCAATTTCAGCACGTTCCCAATTGAACTCATGATCTTCCCCCTCAAACCTGCTCTTATCTTATACACTTTACATAAGAGTTCTGCCATCACTTACTCATTTGACCAAAATGAAAGCCTTGCACTCCTCCATCTCTTCTAGCTCCCATTTTTAGTCACCAAGTCCTACTATTCTATCACTTGAAATGTGATACAATATTTTAATATTCTCTTAAACTGAATCCTCAAATCTCCTAGGAAGTTTATATGGCTAGGGAGGCAGTGTGGTGTGATAGAAAAGATGTGTCAGACAGGTGTAGATTTGAAACTCTGCTTCACCTCTAGTTAATGTATAACATAGATGGGGCATACTTTTATAAAAGAAATACAAAGTGAATGACATATTGAAGATTATATAGTTAGCATTTCATCCTCAGAAATACAGACTAAATAAACTGCTTTGGAATCTCTGAAATATACCATGGATTTCCAGAAGTTTCATAGAGGGCAGGGCACTTGTTGGGTCTCTCTTACGCATTTTCTTCTCTTTTCCCCCTTTCCAGTTTAATTCCAGAAACACATCATTTATAAAGTAAATGAAGAAACACTAATACCATCCTAGGTAAAAGTCCTGGTAATAATAAGAGCCAATATTTATTGAGTGCCTGCTCTGTTTATAGAAAGTATTTACCTATTAGCATATCTTCAAGTAAATTCAGTTCTGCTGTGGAACTCCCTACTAATGAGAAAACATTGGTTCCACTCAACTTATCTGTACTTTAAGACTAGAAGAGGTCTCCAAGATCTAGATATTCCCCATAATTATACTCTTTATTTATTTTATTTTTTATATTATTTTATTGTTTTTGAGACGAAGTCTCGCTCTGTCACCCAGGCTGGAGTGCAGTGGAGCAATCTTGGCTCACTGCAACCTCTGCCTCCCGAGTTCAAGCGATTCTCCTGCCTCAGCCTCCCGAGTAGTTGGGATTATTAGGCACGTGCCACCATGCCCGGCTAAATTTTTGTATTTTTAGTAGAGACAGGGTTTCACTGTTTAGCCAGGATGGTCTCGATCTCCTGACCTTGTGATCTGCGTGCCTTGGCTTCCCAAAGTGCTGGGATTACAGGTGTGAGCCACCGCACCCGGCGGTAATATATTCTTAAAGCACTCTCTGCAGGCCTTCCGTCTCACCCTGTTCCATTAGCCAATTCCAGGGATTTTAGTGAGGTGGGATGGAAAACAGGTACCTTGCCCCTATACAGCAGTATGATTTAAAGTGTAGTTGGGGGATCACCTGTATTAGGATCACCTATTTTACTTGTTTTAAAGCATATTCCCTAAGCTTCAACCCTCACCTATTGAGTCAAAATCTCTGTTGTTAATTGGCCTCTCAGGTGATTTGTATGCATGCAATGTGACAGGCACCTCAAGTCTGGTGATATTCCTGTTCAGCTATGTGTCAGGCATTCTGCTAGGTGATTAACAAAGTGGCCATGGTATCCCTAATGTATAGTGCTTATATTTGTCATGAATTCATCTGGCATGAAAATCAAGGTCAACTTGTACTTATACACAGCTTTCTTTTCTTTTTTTTTTTTAGTGTTCAGAAACTTGTCATGAGCATATTTATTTATTTATTTATTTATATTATTATTATACTTTAAGTTCTAGGGTACATGTGCATAACGTGCAGGTTTGTTACACATATATACTTGTGCCACGTTGGCGTGCTGCACCCATCAACTCGTCAGCACCCATCAACTCGTCATTTACATCAGGTATAACTCCCAGTGCAATCCCTCCCCCCTCCCCCCTCCCCATGATAGACCCCGGTGTATGATGTTGTTCCCCTTCCTGAGTCCAAGTGATCTCATTGTTCAGTTCCCACCTATGAGTGAGAACATGCGGTGTTTGGTTTTCTGTTCTTGCAATAGTTTGCTGAGAATGATGGTTTCCAGCTGCATCCATGTCCCTACAAAGGACACAAACTCATCCTTTTTTATGGCTGCATAGTATTCCATGTTGTATGGTGCTGGAAAAATTGGCTAGCCATAAGTAGAAAGCTGAAACTGGATCCTTTCCTTACTCCTTATACGAAAATTAATTCAAGATGGATTAGAGACTTAAATGTTAGACTTAATACCATAAAAACCCTAGGAGAAAACCTAGGTAATACCATTCAGGACATAGGCATGGGCAAGGACTTCATGTCTAAAACACCAAAAGCAACAGCAACAAAAGCCAAAATTGACAAATGGGATCTAATTAAACTAAAGAGCTTCTGCACAGCAAAAGAAACTACCATCAGAGTGAACAGGCAACCTACAGAATGGGAGAAAATTTTTGCAATCTACTCATCTGACAAAGGGCTAATATCCAGAACCTACAAAGAACTTAAACAAATTTACAAGAAAAAAACAAACAACCCCATCAAAAAGCGGGCAAAGGATATGAACAGACAGTTCTCAAAAGAAGATATTCATACAGCCAACAGCTTTCATTTTTAAGAGTATCTATTTCATGATGAATACTGTGTGCAAAAAAATGCATAAAACACCAGCATTTTTCAAACAAATTGTGTGTTTTCTTAAGTAAAAACACTGTAGTACAGCAATGTTAAAAATAATGGGCATGATACCATATGGGTGCTCAACTGCACTACTCTGAAAAAGATAAGACAAATATTCTTTACTGAATTTCTGGGTAGGTCCATCATCAGCTATAAAAAAGTTTTTGGATTTAGACAAAAGTCTTTTAAGAAATATTTTTAACAATTTTTAATCTAATGTCCTATATTTCTAAACAGACATATTTTTAAATGGCAGCATTTAAAACAAATAAGTGGTTTTGATGTTTTAAACATCTATGTATGCTATTTTCTTGCTTAAAATGGAGAAAATAAAATGTTCTCCACTTTGGGTACAGTCAGTAGAAGAAATTTTTCAGTGTGTCTCAAGTAGCTTATCTTATCACTATTGGGTATTATTGAACCATGGTTTTATTCTTCTTTTTCTTTTTGTACCCAGAAATACACTCCTTTTACTTTTTCACTCGAGTGCTCAAAATGTGTTGGAAATTTCTACAGAATAGGAACTATTGTTTAGGGGAGTATCAGAAACACTCTAGAAGAGCTTTCTATTAACATAAATCACTAAGAACTGGCTCAATATGCTGGTACGTGTTGTAATGTGACCACATATTGATGTCACTTCTGCCTTTTACTAACTTACAAGACATCCTACAATGTTAAAAGTAAGTCTAGACTCTGTATTATAATTTTGTTAAACATATTTGATTGAGTTTTCTTCAGTTCTTTTTCTAGATATGCTATATTTCAGAATTAATTCTTTAGAATTTCATTTTTTACCCTATTTCCCTCTGAGACTTGAATTATTACCCCAGTTCCCAAAATGTGTTTGATGATCATAATAGAATGCTTTGTGAAAGAAGTACAAAGTGCAGAGTTCTATTTAGAAGCTGAAAGAAATAATGGAAAGGGAAAGCAGCTGGACAGTGTCTTATATGACAAGTCATTTCTGCCAATTAAAATTTCTTGACAGGGTTAAGAAAGGTTAATGTGAAATGCAATGCTATGTGGGTAACATACTTGAAGTAAAATTTCCCAACCATTATATTTCCATTTATTCAATAAATTAAGCATTTCTACTATAGGCAAGCATTCAACTGGATATATATAAAAATAAAACTAGGAATTACTTTTTTTTTCTTCAACTATCTCTCCTTTTTGAGGAAGGACAGATAACTAACATAAGTAACTACAAAATGAGGCAGGATAAGTGTTCTTTCTAAAAAGAGTGAGAGATACTATATTTTGTGAATTTCTGAAAAGGAAAAAAGGGGAAAGGATCAGGGAAGGAACTTGAGCCTCGCTTTGAAAGATGAACAGGGTATTGACAGGTTATGGGAAGTCACAAATAAAAGATGCAAAGTTGTGAGAACCAGTGGCAGTCCAACTTTGTTGATGAAAAATAAGACCAGAAAAAGGCAACTGTTTTTACTCTGTTAAGTGCATTACAATTCAATTCAATTTAATTTTTAAAAAGATATCTTCATATTATAGAGAAGGGAACTCAGAATTGAAAAAGTCACTTTGCTCAAAATCACAGAGCTAGTGAGTGGATGAATCTAGATTTAAGCCATGGCTCAAGGACAGTATCATTTTTACTATTACACCACTATGCCTGCCAAAATAGGAAGACTCCATAATTTACAGCAAGATGTCTGGGTTTCATTTCATGAACAGTAGAGAACTATTAAAACTTTTAACCGTGTTTTTTCTTTGGGAAAGCGGAAGCAGTGTATTGGATTGATTGGAATGGGGAGAAAGTAGGCCAAGAGAGAAAGAGTTCGTTTAATACTATAGTATTCCAAATGTGGTAGCAATGGTATTGGTAATAGAAATGGAAAAAAATCAAATCAGCGTGTAAACTACCCTGTAGGTGGAATCCATACAAAGCGATAATTAGATGTGGGTTATGAGGGAGAATTCTTTTTAAAAGCATTCAAATTTCAAGGCTGAATGGTTTGGAAAATTATGATGCCATTAACTAAAACAGGAAAATAAAGAGGACTGAACTTTTCGGTAAAATATAAATACCTGAATCACTTTTTCTTAAAAATCTATAACTTTTTATGAGTGAATGTATTATCAAATTCCTTAGAGAACAGAAATTTTTCTACTTCCATTTCTCAAGAGGAGAGAAAACTTGAGTACAGACTTGAAAAATGAGTCCATAAAATGGGTATGATCTTAGAGCAGAATCTTTGAAGTGGTCCCAGGTCCCAGTGACAATAGATTTCCAATGTCTGTTAATTCAGTATTTAGAAAATAGATGGCAAGTCTTGAGGCTTTATTTAGTATATTTAAAATTAAGAGAATTGGTTAATGCATTATATTAGAGAACAGGAGTTTTTATAGTCATCAGTTAAATGGTATATTTTTGGAAAGTGTTCATAATGGTATAAAAAACTTACGATTAAATGAATCTAATCATTTTTGTGCTAATTTTAGCACAAGTTAAACATCTAATTAACGTTAGAACAGTTAAGCCTTTACTGATGTTATTTATCTTTCGTTAGGCATCACTTTCTTGATTGATGATGCTTTTTTCCCAAAAAGCACAATATTCACTTCATAGCAAGATTGTTGTTGGGGAGATCAAATGAGATAAAACATATAAAAATTCTCTGAAAACTTAGTGAAAGGTGCTGAGGTAGGGCTTCAGTTTGATAAGATGGGTAACTGAAGGTATTTATAATTACCAACATAAACTATTGATTTGAGTATGATCTTGGAGCAGGATTTTCGAAGTGGTCCTCAGGTCCCACTGACAATAAATTTCCAATGTATAGTAATTCATTTATACTGAATTAATATGCTGTGGAGAAAAAGAACTCTCCCCCACTTGCCAAATAGTACGTTTAAATAGTCATAATCCACAAATAAGCTATTACTTGGCTTTGAGTCATCTTTAAAGGTCACTTAAACTCATAAACATGCACTTCCAGCACAGTTAACTTGTGTTTCTAATTAATTCTCATTTAAAGGTTTTGGTTTTATTTGGATTATTTTTCATCCAAGGTTTTCCTGTTCCCTCTTTACCAATTTAAGATTCAACACACTTCATGCATTTTAAGATAATACTCACTAGAAGAAACTCTTTTAAGAACAGAATGACTAAAAATTGCTTTTTACCATTGCCAAGCTCTTGCCTTTATAGAAATCAGAGGGAACTTTATGTTCCCATATTTTCTGACTTTCATACAAATGAAAATCTAATACATCAGAAAGCAAAACTCAAAATCAACTTCATAATAATGTTTCATAAAAGCAATAGGATTAGTTATAGTTGTGGATATTTTTGAAGTTCCTAAAATCTTGTCTTTTAGAAATTTATTCTATAAATTCAATTTATAAACAAAAAATACGTCTTGCAGATGAATTCAAGGTATTTTCCCCCCGCACCACTATTTTGTCTATTTTTTCTAGACTGACCAGCATCTACTACTCTCTTTAGTAATAATAATAATTATTATTATTATTATTTTGAGACGGAGTCTCGCTCTGTCGCCCAGGCTGGAGTGCAGTGGCCGGATCTCAGCTCACTGCAAGCTCCGCCTCCCGGGTTCACGCCATTCTCCTGCCTCAGCCTCCCGAGTAGCTGGGACTACAGGCGCCCGCCACCTCGCCCGGCTAGTTTTTTGTATTTTTTAGTAGAGACGGGGTTTCACCGTGTTAGCCAGGATGGTCTCGATCTCCTGACCTCGTGATCCACCCGTCTCCGCCTCCCAAAGTGCTGGGATTTTATGAGACTAGTTGATAAAAATTACCACTGCCTATAAAAATATTGATCTGCTATCCAGAACAATAAGGCAATTCATTTGATTGTCCTTAATTTCTATTAAAATAGACACAAAATCTACAGTCATATAGCTAATACTCAACTAATATATCTTCCTTCTCTGGTGATATATATACAAACATTACTGAATATCTTCTGAGTTTCCCAGAAAGTTTCAAAATGCTTTGAATATTTGTCCAGGAGAAAGAGTGTGTGTGTATGTTTCTCACACCACATTGTAGTTGGTGTGCAGATGTCAGCTGTCCTGGCCAGAGGAGGAGAGATTTGTACATTTGGCTACTTTCAAACATGGAGGAGTAGGCTCCCAATAGGTTCTCTGCATTAGGTGCTTTCTAGGGGAGCAGCACACCACGTGATGCCTGCAACAAATTCAAAAATTCTCTTAGAATCAGAACACCTGTAATAAATTCATTCCACGAATTTTCTGAACCTCCTAGTCCATGTGTTGCACATTCTTGCAGTGCTGTTTTCTTTTATTTTTTTTTTGAGATAGAAGAGTGAAAAGATTTTTTAAATGAACCTGCATTTCAGCATTGTGTGAAGTGCTTTTCTTTCCCCATCCTCTATCTTTATCTTAATTAATATATCTTAAAGTCCTCTTGTTTTATCTCTTCTACATTTTACAAATATTGCTTTTATGTAAATTCATAGAGTTTGAGGGAGAATTACAACTAGTATTTATATAGTGCTCTACACTATTATTTTATGCTTTCAAAAATGGTTTTACACATTTTCAGGGGCCAAAACCAGGCTATAGTCCATGACATAAACTGTGCTTGAGATTTGTAGCTGGTAGTGTGCTGGAGATGGCTCATCGTGGCTCCTGAGTGTATCTCTTTCCAACTCCACATTCATCTCTTCCCAACACTATGTTGGTATCTTGACATGGGCATAAAATTGGCCATGGTGGAGGTATTTACACAATGTAAATGGGCAAATACCACACATTAGAGACTTTTCTTTTCTTCTGGAGAATCTATTCTTAAATATTTATCCACCCACACACTGCCTGTAGATGAAATTTCCACAGCTATCACTTTCTTCCCTTGACACCACACCTCACCACTGCCTAGTTTGTCTCTACCAACAACAGACTTTATGTTTTTGTTAGCACTGTGACAACCCGTGCAAGGAACGTCAAGCCAGAGCATCAGGTATCATGGAAGAGGCAAGCCACAAGAGAGGAAGAAAAGTGATATCATTTTTCCTAGTACCTGCTAAAATTACTTCTGAAGCCTTAAAAAAAAAGTCCAGAAAAACTCAGTGCCCCTAGAAGTAGGTAAGCTGCACAGTTACTTACATAGTACATAAATACTGATCCACCCACAGATAACAATATGTTGAGACAAACATATAGTCATACTTATGGAAGGTGAAGTTTGATTTTAGTGGAATGACGTATAATTTAAGTGTTTTAGTTGTGTAGTGGATGTCCATATATGATCTCTGATTCCACTGCAAAGTCTGAATGCATGTGCTCAAATTAGCTCAAATTCTAAATCTGTGGTACCAGGATTCCTTTTGAAGGACTACGTTTTTACTACTTATATTTTGACATTTCTTCACAGTTCAGGCGATCATTACCAAATATTCGAGGTGGGAGTACTGGCCAATCCCAAAAATGTTCTAGCAACAGCCAAGTCATAAAGCAAATATTTTAACCCACACACATTGTATCCATTATAGTCTGAAAAAAATAGGACTCTTGATACCAGTCATGTATATAATAATTAAACAATCTAAAACCCCTGTGGCACTTGTAAAAACTGTGCAGCTTCTTTGTTTTGGCAATATAATTTTCTGTCCGTAGCAGAGACATATTAGAGGGAAAATCTTTGTGTGTGAGGACATATCAAAGAAGATCGTTGTTTGTTTGATTGTGCTTTGTTTTGTCTTTTTCAGAATGCGTTTGGTTTGTTTTTAATTTTTCTTTCTTAAGGGAATACTGTCCAAGCCAAATTCCACTATGTCAAAGTTCAGTGTTGATAGCTGGCATCCATGTAGACCATAAAGAATGAGTGATATTCATCTTGTGGGGCCAGCCTTTCCCTGAAAATACTACCCTTCATTCCACCTCTGCCATTTTTCTTAGTCTATTTCCTTCTAGTCTGTTTCTCTCTAACTCAAATCTCTCTTCCATCCTGATGGACTTCCTCTTCCTATCTGTCGAAGTCCTCCTTGACTGCACTAGTGACACAGATCTTTTCCTTACTACTTTTCCACTCATAGTTTTCCTTGTCATTTGGGCTAACTGCAAGTCTCATTATCTCAAAAGTTCCTCAAAGATAGAGAGCTAACAATTTATTTTTTGTGTTCCCTGTACAAATCCATGCGCAATGTTAGATACTGAGTAGGTATACAGTCAATAACTTTGATTCATTTTATGTAGATTTGAAAAACATTAAATACACATTCCTTGGCCATTATCAAAGCTATGAAAAGAGGAGTGGCTTATGTGACATCACGTCTATTTTTCAATGCAGACTTTAGCTAATCTGAGAAACTGCATATTTCATGCTCTATACTTCTCCTACTTACTGCTAGATGTCCTGTTTATCTCTGAAAGAGCCACATACTTCTGTTTAATTTAGGCATATGAAGTTAATCCCTGCAGATAATGGTTAGAATAAGTTGTACACTATGTATTCAAATAGTGCAGGTACAATATGTACATTCTCAAAGCATCAAAAAGAATAACAGCAATCCTGATTTTTTCTGAGGAAAAATTTTTATACTCCATTAAAACTTAAAGAGATACCATGTGAAATTCAAGTTGAATTTTCTTATGCTAATTATGGTATTGATTTAATTTCAAATTAAACAACTGGGAGCTCATATCTACATATGGTTACTAGGGTATCCTGATTTACCTAATACACGTAGCTTTAAGATTGATTATTGCCCAGGGGCAGTGGCTCTGTAATCCTAGCACTTTGGGAGGCCGAGGCAGGAAGATCACTTGAGGTAAGGAGTTCGAGACCAGCCTGGCCAACATGGCAAAACCCCATCTCTACTAAAAATACAAAAATTAGTCAGAAATTGCTTGAACCCAGGAGGTGGCGGCTGCAGTGAGCTGAGATTGTGCCACTGTACTCCAGCCTGGGTGACAGAGTAAGACTCCGTCTCAAAAAAAAAAAAAAAATACAATTTTTTTGAGACGGAGTTTCGCTCTTGTTGCCCAGGCTGGAGTGCAATGGCGTGATCTCGGTTCACTGCAACTTCTGCCCCCTGGGTTCAAGCGATTCTCCTGCCTCAGCCTCCCAAGTAGCTGGGATTACAGTCATGCACCACCATGCCCAGCTCATTTTGTATTTTTTTGGTAGAGACGGAGTTTCTCCATGTCGGTCAGGCTAGTCCCGAACTCCCGATCTCAGGTGATCCACCCGCCTCAGCATCCCAAAGTGCTGGGATTACAGGCGTGAGCCACTGCACCCGGCCAAAAAACCTGTATTTAAAGGTAGTATGAGAGCACGGGGAAAGGAGAAATGTGTGAGGATCTGGGATGACTTAGGAGGATCTGGGATGAAAAAAAGATTGACTATTGCTTTTTTGCACTTTAATCATATATGAGTGCACTGAAAATGTTCTCATTATTTAAAATATCTTGCAGAAAATAATTTCTAAACATGCATTTTGCAAGATAAATAGTAAGCTCCTAACATATATTTACTAAAAATAGATGCTTTCAGATGATATTTCTTAATCACAACCCTTTTTCCCCTTGTACTCACTAGAGAGCCAGCCTTAGTCCAGCAATATTTTTAGTCCAGTCTCATAATTCTCTTTTCCACATGGGCAAATATAATTTCTAATATAATTTGTTAAAAAGTCTCTACTGATTCTATTTTAACTTTGTATCTCTTTGATTCATTGTGCATGATCCACTTCCCTTGGCACAGAACTGGAAAGCATAGAGTAGGGAGGTAAGGGTAGGTAGGCTACAGTGACTCTTACCAAGAAGAGGAAAGCTAACTCACTGTTGCTCACGGATTCTATGACTGCTCTTCTCTCCTCTTTCTCTCATTCATTTTACTTCCAATTAAGTTACAATACAACTTTGAAAGATAAGATATGATATATCAGATTATGAAAGCAGCTTAGATTAGTGAAGACTTTGGCATGTATAGAAAGGATGACTGTATTCTGAAAGATTATTGATAAATTATAAACGATATTACATTCAAAATAAATAAATACATTTTATTCTCTGGGTCCTAACTTAGGCACTTTATACATTCAATTTTGGTGTAATGGAACTGTGTCGTGATAAGTATAGCATTATTGGATTCTCTAAATATCAACAATACTTTGAGGTCTTTAAAGAGGTTGTGTCTTAAATCACTCAAAATAGATTCAGGATCTATATGAACCATTTATGGAAATATAACCTGTTTGAGGAAACAAGTTCACTCTCTCCCAATCCTGATGATTATTGCCCTGGAGTAGGCCTCCAACAGCTCCTGCTTAGATCAGTACCACAATCTCTTCACTGGTCTTTCCTCTTGCCAATTTATCTCCCACACTGCTGCTAGAAGTATTTTTCTAAACTTCTCAGTGGCTTATCATCCCCTACAGAATAAAAATTCAAATTCGGCCAGGAACGGTAGCTCACAGCTGTAATCTTGCACTTTGGGAGGCAGAGGTAGGTGGATCACCTGAAGTCAGGGGTTCAAGACCAGCCTGGCCAACATAGTGAAACCCTGCCTCTACTAAAAATACAAAAATTACCCAGGTGTGGTGGTGGGTGCCTGTAATCCCAGCCACTTGGGAGGCCACAGGAGAATCACTGGAACCCAGCAAGCAGAGGTTGCAGTGAGCTGAGATCGTGCCTCTGCACTCCAGCCTGGGCGACACAGTGAGATTCCATCTCAAAAAAAAAAAAAAAAAAAAAAAAAAAAAAATTCCAAATTCAACTAGCTGCATAAGTTCTTAATAGTCTAGCCCTGCCTATATTTCTTATTTCTTTTCCTGGAAGTTCACTGTGTATAAGTTGCAAGCACACCAAGTTAACCCCCAAATGCTACAGTGTTTTATGCTTCTGTGCCTTTCTCATATGGTTCCTTCTGTCTGATTTTCTCTGTTTCACTATTATGCTGCTACAAAGTACTTATAATGTTTATGGAATAGATTCTGAGGAAAGGCAAGGCAGTTTCTGTAAGGGGAAAATTGTAAATATTTGCTAATGCTCTTATAAGCACATAAATATCATTTTTTAGACTACTTCAAACTGATTTGATGTGGCTCAACAAACAAGGTTTTTGTTTGTTTGCTTGTTTGTCTGTTTTAGAGTTACTGTTATTATCCTAGGATGAAACTGATTTTTTTCATTGGCGGAGGTGAGACACTTTTTAAAACCTGGCTTTGAATAAGTTGTGATTTTTTTTTCCATCCCCAAACACCTGTTGTATGGACAATAATTCTATTAGTTTAATTGGCTAACTACTGTGATAAGCCTCATGAGGGATGGGTTAGGCAGGGGATGGATTTTCTAAATGAGGGTGTAGGGAGAGTAGGTAATCAGAATCTCCAGAGAGTATGTGTAGATTAAAAAAGCAGTGATCCTGACACTTTTTTCCCGAAGGATATTTTTTGCCCAACAATTTCTGCCCCCATCCCTAGTCTATCATGTTGAGAATCACTGGTTCTTAAAAGATAAACAGAAAAGGAATTAGTTTGAATTAATATTTTAAATAAAAATGTGTTAACAGTGAGATTCCTCTAAAATGATCCAACTTAGTTGACATTTTTATAAATGATCTAAAAGTATGTATGTGTAGTGAAAATTCCAAGTTTGTAGGTTAGGCTAACATCTCTAAATTCATGAACTAAGATAATGATGATTAAATGTTGGAAGACAGAACATTTATATATAGGCAGGCAAAAAACTGGCAGATGACTTTTAATGTATTAAATGTTGTAATAAAATTTAAATTATATTTACAAGATAAAAGTCACTGAGTACTGATTTCCTTGCAAAAATGACACCAATAAATCATTTTGGATGTTCCCATAAAAATGTTATCTTAGTATGCACTGGTTCCAAATGACCAATAGAATAATGGACACTATCAGGAAGAATGTAAGATGCAAAACAGAACATATAATATCTCTGTGTAAACAGTGTGGTCTATCTACATCTGGAAGACGGATGCCATTCTCCTTGCTTAGCACTAATAAAAACTATACAGTACAATGGAAGCATCCTGCAATGAGAATGAATGAATGAGTAATGTAAGACATACATGACATACCTAAAAAACATTTTGGCTATCATCTAGAATAATAAATGTTTATTAAGGTGATAATAAACACCTTAACTAGTTTCTAGTTAAGAAACTATAATGTTATAAAGGTCTAGTTAAGAAACTACAATGGACTGTATTCAATGTATATAAAATCATAATATGGATAAGAACAGAGGCTTGGATGACTCATGAAATATTAGAACTAGAATGTACTTCTTAATTTTATTTTTGTTTTTTGAGATGGAGTCTCACATTGTTGCCAGGCTGGAGTGCAGTGACACGATCTCAACTCATTGCAACCTCTGCCTCCTGGATTAAAGCGATTCTCCTGCCTCAGCCTCCCAAAGAGGTGGGATTACAGGCGTCTGCCACCATGTCTGGCTTTTTTTTTTTTTTCGGTAGAGACAGGTTTCGTCATGTTGGCCAGGCTGCTCGAACTCCTGAGCTCAAGTGATCTGCCCACCTTGGCCTCCCAAAGTGCTGGGATTACAGGCATGAGCCACCACGCCTGGCCTACTTCCTAAAGTGTTAATGTGTTAGGAGCAAGATAGATAAATAGATACGCTATCTTACATAGTACATAGAAAACATATGTAAGTTGTTACCCATAATATGAGTGTTGCTTGCTGAAAATATAAATAGATTCAAGACAGATTTAGCCAAAATCAAAAAAGAGAGACCTATAATTGATTGGAAAACTAGAGATATTTGGGATTCTCTCAACCTTTTTGAGTTGGCATCATAAAATACAATCTTATATAAAGTATTATTTAAATTAACCATGGAATTTTGTGCTTATTTAATTAAACTCAAAAGTGTAATGAAAATTAGAAGGAAATTTAGCAAATATTTTGTTATTCAATCTAACCTTAGTTTTTCAGACATTCAGTATGATTAGGAAACTTGTTAATTCTTTAATCTTGGAATAATAACGTTTACATGCCAACTTACAATTTGACACACTACTTAATATGGTGTTTTTGTATCTCTATCTATTTCAGCATTTATTGAGGGTGTGTCAAATACAAATCCCTGTACCAATACTGGGGGTTAGCAGAAGCATAAGATAGTCTCTTCAAAGAGTTTACAACCTAGATTTAAAAATAGGCAAAATTTATAAATAAAAAGAGAACAATAGAGGTGGGTGCTAATTAATAGTACAGTAGTATGTTCTTAAAGTAAAATAGATGACAACAGATTAGAAAACTACTAATCACTATGGAGAAACTGGAATTTCAATTTGGTTATTCAGGTAGGTGGAAGCTGTTAAAATACTAATTATCAAGCTTTACCTCAGACCTATTGGATCAGACTTTCTGAGGAATGGGAAGTGGAAACCTAACAATCTTTTAGAGTTCATCTTGTGATTCCATGCAATCAGTCTATGAGGCAATACTTGGGAAATATTTGAGTAGAGAATTCTATGTAATTCTAGGAACTGGTAGGCAGAGCAGGTAAACACTCCAACATTTTGCACGGGAGAGGAAGACAATGAATAAATCTGTTTGAAGTCAAAGGATCTTCTAAGTTGTAAATAAAAGAGGTTTTGGTTTGCTTTTAATAGAGTACACCACTGAAATTTTTGGAGCAGAAGAGTAACCTTTATAACATATATCTTATGAATACATAAAGGGTTAAAGTCAGAAGGGCTGGAGGCAAAGGTCTAGTTAAGAAACTATAATAATAGGTGAGGCACAAGAAAATGAAGGCCTGGACTAATGTGATGGCAATGGAAACAGGAGAGAACTGCTGGATATACACTGGTAATATAGAGAGGAAACATAATTGTTTCTGCTAAGAGCTTGGGTGTCTTTAACCTTTTTAAAATCTTTTAATTATCTTCTTAAGTAAACTCAGATGTTTTTATTTCTGCCTCTTTTTCCTTTCACTTTCATTTCTGTGAAAAAATATTAACTACTCCACATAAGAATTCCTTGTTTAGACTGCTAGCAAAGAACATATGCTTTAAAAGTACTAAGAAAGCCAATGACCAAAATGACTTTAAATCATGCTTTAATTTTTCCATGCTGATGACCAGCATGATTTGAAACTAAAATATTTAGAATTATCTTATGCCTGGGTAGCAGAACATTTAAACACAAGTTAAAGAGGGAGGGAAGAAAGATTACATTGTATACCTACTGGATAGTAAATTTCACGGAGCATGTAAGTATTTAAAATAAAGGGAGAAAGTGGATGTGTAGTTTATCATCTAAGCTGGTGTCTCTGAATTAGATAAAGTGTAGCATAACATGCTTTGTGACTCCTAGAGGTAGCTATGAACAAAGCGTTAATGAAAGTTTCTATAACTTCTTTTTCTGACCATTTTCCCCCTTCAATGTCATTCTTAGTGCCCTTGTGATCACTTCCTTCTAGCCCAATCAAATTCTGCTCTCAGAGAAGGTATAGTCACTTATACACAGTATAAATGTATGCATAGGTGTTAACTCCTCCCGGGTACATTTGTATTTTGAAACTTATCTCTCATCCTATGTAATGAAAATCTGCTTTCCTGTTGAAGATATTTTAGACTTTAGGAAAATCGAGAAAATGGAAGAGATTTTCTAGATGGTGGGAAGAGATTGCTTCAACTGTTTCCATTTCACATAAAAATCTGATACTTTCTCACATGTTCTGGGACTATAATATCCACACCTATTCTGATAATTCTGGAGCCATTTTTGAAAAAACATAGTGAAGTGTTATATTTAGCAGATGTAAACAGTCTACAATATCAGAGAAATAATTCTTTCTGGATAAAAGTTTAGAATCTTTAGCGATTAGAGAGTATACAAAGAGTATTTCCTCCTGTCTGATTCAGGGAATATATCTTCTCTGGCCCAAAGGAGAAAGGTGGGTCCCTTGCATTCCTGAGAGGCCATAAATGATAGGGAAAATGATCAGTACATTGGTATGGAAACGTAAGTCTGTGCAATACAGTTCAATGATGTTCCCATGACATTCTTCAGTAATATGCTACTGGATAAATTTCACACTGTGTATTGCACAACCGAATAGTTTGCGTCAAATTCTGATATAGTTCTAACCCTGCTGAAACAAGCTGCTGCAACTTAAATTCTTTCAAAAGAAAATATTGCTATAATTGTACCACATGCTGATGTACTTTCTAAAGATTTTCAATGTTTTTCTTTATAAATCCCTGAATGAATGACATAATTATTTTTAGTTAACCAGACATGCCATTTAAATGGTCTTTGCTATCATTATAAAATAGATACAGGATTAATAAGAAGTATATTTGATTTATTCCCTAATAATGAGGATGATGTGGAATCAGTTCTCTTGTTGCAGGACATTTCAGTGATACTTGATACCAGCAATTACGCAATCATGTGGAACTGTTTTGAATTTCATGCTGGTTTGAGGGGAATTATACTTTCTGGGTTTCAGTAATAATTTATCTACTTGTGTTTCTTTCTTGCAGGCTTCGATTAGTTTTCTAATTTCTTTTAGTGTATTCCAAGGTTCTGACTTAAATCTGTTATTTAACAGCTACAGGGCATGCTTTCTTAGGGTAAAGTGATCCAACGACAAGATTAGTTTTATCAACCATATGTATCATTGTGTTTTCGTACAATAGTGGACTCCAGGGTTCATGGGAAAAGAGAAGAACCTGGAAGCAGGTTCAGTATCCAGCCTGCTGGAGGTCACTACCTCCACAGAGTCCTTTGTGTTGTCCCTTCAAAGTGAAAGTCAATAAAGAAATGTGGAGAAAGTGAACTCAGTTCTTTCCTAACTCAAACACTGAATCATTCCCTCCAGGCAGCAAAGCCAACACGTACACAGCATATCCAATTAATGGTCCTACCCCAACACTAACAGACAGAAGCGGTTTGTCTTCCATGCTAAGCAGTCACTCTGCTTAATTGATGGAACAAGTTTATTTCAACTTAAGTGCTCATAATTTGGGCTTTTTCTATTTCACTGTCACTTTTGAAAAAGTCAATTCTGAATAACATGCATACATTACTGAAGGTCATTTGCTTATGTTTCAGGTTGACACCTTAAAAAATACAGCTACATGTTTTGTGTATATGTATATATCTTACATGATTTTGACTTGGTTCATGATGGAAGTAACTTATACAAGTTGTTTACAAGAAAATAAATGACTCATAAAACATCTGTAAAATAAACGTAAGACTGAATGAAATTAATGTAAAATGGTACTTGAGTCATTTATTTTCTAAGACATTTGTCTATAACAGTTGATATAAAACTTATATTACTCTGCTTTCAAACATATTTTCTTTTAGAGAAACATTTCTTGATTAGAGATAATTACACCACTTATCTCATTGAATATTGTCTATACAGAAAACTGCTGTTTACTCCAGGGATACTCTTAAAATTAAATTAAATTAAATTCTATTTCTATTTGAAGGATATGGAGCATTACAATTAATCATTAAAATATTTTATATTTAATTTTTAAAAATTATATGTGACTTATAAGCACTATCTTTACTTCATTCTAAAATCTCAGACCAACGAATTGCTTGGCTTTTCATGCACAATTTTTACTCCCTTTCTTAGAGTCAGAACAAGAAAAATTTATTTCTTAGTCAAGACCAAAACAGTGGCTTATGGATTAAATTATTAGGTGTCACTTCAATAAAGTATTGAATTGAAGTAATTCAATAAAGTATTTACTTAAATTCCTTGATTTTACTATGAGGCAGACAAAAAGTAGCCAAGGACTTCATTTGCAACAACTAATTAGTAGTTGGCAGAGAATGAAATAATCTTCATTATCAAGATACTGGTTACAACTAAGCTATGCTTTTAAAAGTGATTGATAATAGGAATAATGTGATTGAGAAGCGACTGGCTGAAACATATTGTCATTATCTTTCAATTTTTTATGACTCTCTTAGTCATAATGATAAGCAAACTCAAAAAGAGAAATGGTGATAAATAGAACTGAGAAAATGTAAATCCACTTCAAACCGAAGAATTCTCACCTTCACAGTACAATTAAGAGTTTAATGATTCCATCTTTTCATTAGAGGATGGCATTAAATAGAAATGGTAGCTATGCTTTAATATATTTCTTAATTCTCTGGTAAAATTTAAGCCCTGCATACAACCATAATCAAAATGGGACATTCTAATGTTTTGAAGAGCACAGTATTATGATCAGAGCATGGAAAATGATGGAATTCTAAAATGTTACTGTAGATTGTAAATTAAAGAGGGAGGCAGAGGTAGAAAAACCACATGTGAGGATACCTTAAGTGACACCTGATAATTCTTTAACACTGGGAACATTGGGAACACTGAGTACATATTAAATATTTTTAAAATTAAAACACTAACATTATCACTATATTTTAAAAAGTCAGATATGAAATATTTTGGTGCTGAACAAATTTCTTTTTTATTACCAATAAGCAATTCTGTTGATCCTACATATCTAGTACAGCTATAATTTCGCTGTGGATCTAGATCACAAAGTGATTTTCTTATGCCAAATTTAGGACCAGTATATACAAAACCACTATGACTTCAAACTTAATATCTTTATAAAAACTCCAACACATTATCACTCCCACCTAGTAAAAATAGCATCCCCTTAACCTTTCTCATACCTTAATTCTCAAAATGACCTGGGTTTGAAATGATACTTGACTTCTTTAACGTCTTTTGCTTTAGCCTCAACATCCATTGGGCCTGGAAGTTGAAAAAATGGGCATAGCAAGAGGAATGTATAAATGTGATAGAAATAATTTGGATCACTGCTATTAAGTATAAATGAGTATTTGTGATCTATCATGTTTGCTGAAGTTTGACATTAAGGTGGTACATTCCAGCATTATGTATCACTTCCTAGAAGATCAACAAAGTAGAAATGCAGTGACACGGGTGTCATCTAGAAAGAATGAAAAGAAATACTTCCAAGAACTCAAACAGCTTGCTGGGAGAAATTCCAGGATGTAAGGACACCAAGGGAACTACCGCAGCCCACTTGGAACATATTTGTTGTGTTTGTTCCACATCTTGTGTCTGAGATGGTCACCAATCATGTATAATGTAAACTGTTTTTCTTGACTAGATGTGAAAGTGAAAAGTCTTGTTGATACTCTTTTCTATGCTACAGCTTATTAGAAAAGGTAAGCACTTTTAGAGGGAGTAGAAAAACTAATTCAGACAGGAAGCCAAGAAGAAAAAATCTAAAGAGGCTAGGGAATCCAAACCATCGTTAAGAATATGGAAATTGTAAGGCTGGGTACAGTGACTCGTGCCTGTAATCCCAGCACTTTGGGAGGCCAAGGTGGGTGGATGACCTGAGGTCAGGAGTTCGAGACCAGTCTGGCTAACATGGCAAAACCCCTTCTCTACTAAAAATACAAAAATTAGCTGGTGTGGTGGCACACACCTGTAATTCCAGCTACTCGGGAGGCTGACGGAGGAGAATCGCTTGAACCTGGGAGGTGGAGGTTGTAGTGCGCCTAGATGGCGCCACTGCACTGTAGACTGGGCTACAGAATGAGACTATCTCAAAAAAAAAAAAAAAGATTGTGGCAAATGTAATGCATTTATATACAGAAGAAAGATGACAGATATGTAGAGTACTGAACATAGTTAAGTAATCAATAACTTGTTTTATTCAAAAATAAAAAGTTATGATTTTCTAATCAAGAATGGTGAACCTGGTCTTTTTGAGAGTGGCAACAGCATCTCATGCTTTATGTAACAATAATGAGTATCCAGAAAAGCTAGCTGACATTAGGTAATTTCTTGGCTAGGAAGCAGCTGAACACAGGTTTGACAGTTTGCTGAGGGGGGAGCTGTGGTCTTCCTGACATGTGTATCAAGATGTAAAGGGCAGCCAGAAAAGATTTATCAAGCTAACTAAATGCTGACACATGTAGGAATAAATGACAGCACCAGAAGAAACTTGGAATCCCTCATGACAGTGAAGTTCTGGATAGGAAAATGAAAGACATGACAGCACAGGTGTTGTTTTCATTTTTTCTTCTAGTTTTATCTCATGACTTTAGAAGTGAAAAAAAAAAAAAGCTGTGAAAGTAAACACCTGGCCATTAACAACAGTGTTGAAAATAAGACTTGTCTTTCTGGCTGCTGGCTTAGAATAACTGAAAAAACAGGCTCCTGGACTTGTGTGTACATTTTTTGAAGAATGCATTTGAAGTAAAATGAAATTGGGGTGCATTAGTTAAGATTCAGTTTGGCTTAAAAAATTGTTTATTTCTCCATGCAATAAACGTCTGGAGGAGTGACAACTCTGCTCCACAAAAACATCTGGAAGTTTCCAGGTCCATTTAGCTCACTGTTCCACAATCTCTTTGTTCTCATAACCCAAGGTAGAATCCAAATTCCAGCAGGCATATGGAATAAAGGGATTAAAAGTGAGCACAAAGGGCTTCTGCTGGCTATCTTTTATGGAAGATTTTCGGAAGTTGCCATAGGACATTTCAGTTAAATCATATCAGCTAAAACTTGGTCACATGGCCACATCAAGCTGCAAAAAAGACTGGAAAATGGAAAGTTTATTTTATGCAGTCAGCTAAAAATTCTATTGCCATGGAAAAAAGAGAGAATAAAAGTTGGGAACAATTAAGAATCTTTACTCAGAAAGTTGGGGAGAAAAATGCCTACACGTGATTGAAGTAATGAACATCATAATGAATGACATTATACTGTCATAAGCCTGAAGACTTATGGGGCAAAGATATGACAAGAAGAGAATAGAAAGCTTATTATGCCTCATAAGAAAAGGGCCAGAATCAAAACGTGTAACCTCAAATGGGTAGAAAAAAAGCACAGATGCAATGATAAATAGTAGATGGAAAAGTTACATGACATTATAGACGAAGACATTTCCCAAATTTGCCAATGACAAATAAGAGAAAGGAGTAGCTAATTTTTTGGGTACCATACATTTTAATATATTCATGTATCAGTTATTTGTGATTTATTCCATGCCAAATTATAAACAGAATTGAAGTGGCTGAATTAAAACTCACCATTTCTTAAGCAATTGTATGTGGACCACTCAAATGTTTCCAAAGGTACTTGGGGGATTAATTTAACTAAAGGCATACTGTAATCTTTTCTCAACTTATAAATTTTTAAAAAATAATGTTGTATTTTTTCAATTTAGAAAAGAATGGTTTGAGTGCCTCCACAAAGATATCAAATATGAATGCCTGGAATTTAGAAATATGAGACAGATTTACTCACAATTTTGTTAACTCATTCTTTCGTCATTTAATGAAGTCATGATGATGTTCACTGTTATATAAATAAGTTCATTCATTGTCATATGTTGCTAAATTTATAACCTTAGCAAACCATTGGTTAACAAGAGAAAGTATAAAGAACACTGAGTTAAATATAAGTTATTAGAAGCATAAAATAACTCAAAAATTCGCTTTTATTTTATTTTTTAAACTGACATATATTTGACAATTTACGGTTAACTTTTAGATAATTTTCTTCAGATCAGTACAGTGCTAGTGCCAAGAATGGGTCTGGAAATAAATAATAAACACTTGTTAAATATCTTTGTATGTTACAGAAAATATTCTGACAATCATATTGGAGTTGGTCTCACGTTTTGGAGGGGTATAACAACTCTCTACACCTGCAATATTTTATTTATGGAGCATTATTTGCAAATAGAAGAATAAAATTATTTCTCTTATTTCAACATTTAAAAACCAAAGAAATTTTTAAAATAAGTGAGCTAATTTTTTTAAAGCATAGAAAGAATTTTAATGATTAGATCCCAAAACTAGATTTTGTCATCTTTGATGCTATAACATTTATATTTCAACATATATTTATTTAACTCACTTTTAATTCTACACATGCTATATGAGGTCATTTTGAAATTTATGCTTTCAAAAATCATGAGGTTTTTAAAAGTGTAATTAATTTAAAGAAAATGAAGAACATTCATCATTTGTTGAAGGGGAACAGTTGACATTTGCCTTTATATATAAAATATATTTAATCAAACTTTATAATAGAACCTTGAAAAATATACTAACCTAAAACAAAATTTATTTTTGATAGGCATACTTTTAATTGTATTCAAACTCTAAAATAATGACAGAATTAAAAATATTTTTAAGGAGATGGTGAGATTGTGTTACTGTAAAATACGTTTATGGTCTATATCAAGGAAAATAATGAACAATATTCTGTCTTAGGCTTTCTATATCAGTCCAGTTCTTGCTGAGACACTTATTTTAAGTAAATAATGTAGCTGGTAAAGAGTCTGGAATTCATACCATATGAGAAAGGGCCAAAGAAACTATGGATGATGGGAAGCATGATCATTGTCTTCACCTCTTTCAAGGGCTGTTATGTGGAAATGGTATGATTTATTCTGCATAGCTTCAGAGGATATATTCACGTATAATTGGTAACACAATCAACGCTACTTGCAAATGTAATGAACCACCTGAAAACCGGTAACCTACAATAAATTAATGAGATTATATTGCTGACAGGCAGGTAAATCAATGGGACAAAACAGTCAATAAAAGGTAAAAGAGAGGCATCAATAAAAAAAAGGAATAGAATGTTTAATAAATGATGTTGAGAAAAACTAGATTGCTATTTGAAGGGATAAACTATCAATTTAGGGCAGGAGCCCCCAACCCCTGGGCTGCGGACCTGTACTCCTCTGTGGTCTGTTAGGAACTAGGCCACAGAGCAGGAGGTGAGTGGCGGGTGAGCAAGCATTCCACCTCCTGTCAGATTAGCTGCGGCATTAGAATCACATAGGAGCGTGAACCCTACTGTGAACTGCATATGCCAGGGATCTAGGTTGTGTGCTCCTTATGAAAATCTCACCAATGCTTGACGATTTGAAGTGGAACGGTTTCATCCTGAATCTCCCCCTGGCCCCCGGCCCCTGACTGCTGGTTTAGAGTATCATCTCACACCATACCCCAGAATTAATTCCTGATGAATTTAAAATAATTTGAATTTATATTTAAAATTCAAACTATAAAAGTTAGAATAAACTATATTTCAGACAATGGTATGGAAAACATACTTTTAAGCATAGATACAATATAATAAATTATCACAAAAGATCTATATAGAATTGGCTACACAAAAATTGATCAGTTTGATTAACTTTTCACCCTGCACTCCGGTAGGGCACGATTAGTGAAATATGAGAATTAGGACTAGAATAAGGAATGTTCAACCGAGCCAAACAGTGCATAAAAGAAAGCGTTATTGAAAGCACTCTTGGATTTGGCAATTAGGAGTTTATTCATGAGCTTGAAGAGAGAACGCCAATAAAGAGATTAGAAGTTAGGATGCAAAAGTTAAATTGAAGAAAAATGAGCAGATTCTAGCTACATGTTTAAAAAAGTTGGTGCTAGTGAAAAGGAACCAGGGTAGTCCTTTGAAAAGATTTCAGAGTTAAGGACAGGGACATTTTATTCATTTGACCCATAGGCACAGAGCTGGGAGCCTGTGGAAATTTCAAAGGCTTGCAAATGTATTTAAACTTTAATATTAAGATAGTGACAGTAAAATTTGAAAATAAAATATACAGATTAGCAGACATTTAACAAAACATTACACTAACTTTATTATTTATTACATTTATTAATTTTTTTCATGACATCTAAAAACAATTTGATTTTTTTTACTTTGTAACAATTCCCAAGAATGTACACAATTTGCAGAAAATTTACAGCTAGAGATGGGCGCGGCGGCTCATACCTGTAATCCCAACGCTTTGGGATCCACCTGAGGCCAGGAGTTTGAGACCAGCCTGGCCAACATGGCGAAACCGGGTCTCTACTAAAAATACAAAAATTAGGTGGCCGTGGTAGCGCATGCCTGTAATTACAGCTACTTGGGAGGCTGAGGAACAAGAATTCCTTGAACCTAGCAGATTCAAGACCCTTGACGATTTGGCCCTAACTCTTTTTCCACCCTCTCACTATTTTGTTACACTTCCTATTCCAGACATATAAGCTCTAATTTCAATCTTCTGAACATGACTTTTGAATCTTTGCTTCCGTGGCCTTGCACATAGTACTTTCATCTCTCAATTGGCACGTTTCCATCTTTTCTACCTATGTCAGTTCTATTCATCCATCAAGATCTAATTCAAGCTCTGTTCCTCAAATCCTCCCTTGACCACTTCTTTCTTCTGAATTCCTATTTACTTTCCTGTGTGTGTGTGGTTTTTTTTTTGTTTTTTTGCAATTGGCATATACTGCTAGGTTTTATTTTTTTCTGTGGAAAGAGAAAATACTAACTGAATTTTTGTATATATTTATTAATATCCAGATGTGATATCATAATTAAAGTAATCAGATCAAGTTTCTAAAATATTACTGGCTCTTATTTTCCATTCCCAAACACCTGAGAGATACTGTACACTTAACAAGTGAAACAGTGGTCTGTATGTCGAGTATTTGTATCCTACAATTTCCAAAGTGTGTTTTTATTATGACCTTACTCCTCCTTACTGTCTGTATTTCACAAAAAGAAGTTATCCATTGGGTAAGCAGATCTTAATCCATTACCAAAGACATTTTTAATAGTAATTAATAACAAATCCCATATGTTCTATATATTCGGGACACGAATAAATAATGCAAAATGTCACTACAAACAGTTTCTCTACACTCAATATTATTAAAGACAGCTGCATTTAAAAATTAGTAGACTTTGTATTTTAGAACACTTTTAGATTTACAAAAAAAAAAAAAAAAACGAGCAGATAGGCTGGGCATGGCAGCTCACGCCTGTAATCCCAGCACTTTGGGAGGCCGAGGCGGGAGGATCACAAGGTTAGGAGATGGAGACCATCTTGACTAACCCAGTGAAACCCCGTCTCTACTAAAAATACAAAAAATTAGCCGGGCGTGGTGGCGGGCGCCTGTAGTCCCAGCGCCTCCGGAGGCTGAGGCAGGAGAATGGGGTGAACCTGGGAGGCGGAGCTTGCAGTGAGACGAGATCTCGCCACTGCACTCCAGCCTGGGCAACAGAACGAGACTCCGTCTCAAAAAAAAAAAAAAAAAAGCAGATAATAGAGTTCCCATAAACAATCTCCATTTCCCCCCACAGTTCCTCCATTATAAACATCTTGCATTAACGTGGCTCATTTGTTAGAATAGATGAGCCAATATTTATTTATACTGTTAGTTTATACTAAGGTCCAGGCTTTGCTCTGTATAGTTGTATGAGTTCTGACAAATGTATATTATGTATCCACTATTACAATATTATGCAGAAGAGTTTCAGTGATTTAAAAATCCCCTGTGATTCAGGTTTTCATCCTTTTTCTGCTCTCCTCAAGGCCCTTGCAACCACTGATCTTACTGTCTCTAAAGTTTTGCCTTTGCCAGAATGTCATATGGCTGGACTCACAGTATGTGGCTTTTTCAGACTGGTTTCTTTCACTTAGCAATATGTACTTAAAGTTCCCCTTGTCTTTTTGTGGCTTCACAGCTCAATATCTTTTTATTGCTAAATAATATTCCAATGTATAAGTGTACCATAGTTTGTTTATCCATTTACCTATTGGATGTGTTGTGTCTAGTTTTTGATAGTATGGATAAAGCTGCTATAAATAGTCATGTTCAGGTTTTTGTGTGGACATAAGTTTTCAATTCAATTGGGCAAATACCTGGGGGCATGACTGCTAGATTATATATTAAGAGTATGTTTAGTTTTTAAGAAACTGCCAAACTGTCTTACCATGTGACTGCACCATTTTGCATTCCCACTAGTAATGGAAGAGTTTTGGTTGCTTTGCATCCTTGCCAGCATACAGCACTGTCAGTTTTTTGGAGTTTAGTTGTATAGAGGTATCTCATTGTTGTTTCAATTTGCAATTCCTTTTTAAATAATTTCAACTTTTATTTTAGATTCAGGGGGTACATTACAGGACTGTTACCTGGGTATACTGTGTGATACTGAGGTTTGAGGTATGACTGCTCCCGTCACCCAGGTACTGAGCATAGTACCTAATGGTTTTTCAACCCTTCCCTCATCTACTCCCCACCAGTAGTCCCCAGTGTCAGTTGTTGCCATCTTTATGTCCTTAAGTACCTAGTGTTTAGCTGTCACTTATAAGTGAAAACATGTAGTATTTAGTTTTCTGTTCCTGTGTTAATTTGCTTAGGATAATGGCCTCCAGCTGCATCCATGTTGCGATTCCTTAATGATCTATGATATTGAGCATCTTTTCATATGCTTATTTGCCCTTTGTGTATCTTTAGTGAGATGTCCAGATTTTGCCCACTTTTAAACTAGGTTTTATTTTCCTATTGTTGTGTTTTCAGTGTTTTTTGTATATGTTGGATATGTTCATGTATTTTTTGCATATATGTGTATGTTGGTGTGTTTTAATGATGTAAAATGAATGGAATCTATAGCCTTAAACATAATATAAATTTATAATGGTTAAGATTTCCCACTCAACAATCCAGGCTTGACAGAAAATCATAAAATTTACTTAAATTTAAATATTTTCTTCTTTGTTGATACTGGTTCTTAGTTTTAACATGCCCAAGAGGGTATATTTGATCAAGGACAAGATTAAAAGTTCTGATTGGCTAACCATCAAACTGCTGCCTCCACTTTTTTTTCCAACTTGAAAATAATATTTAGTTATCATGCTAGCACAGCCATATTAACATATACCCCCTCAAAACTTTAAATATAAAGCTTTAAAGGTTTCAGGAAAAAGAAATATTCATGATGCTAAGATTGGTGGGCATGGATTCTATGTGGTGAGACACTAAAAAGTAATTTTTCAAACAGAAAAGTTAAAGCACTTTAAAATCACAAAGCTATTGGTAATTAAAAAAAGAATTAGTATCAATTTCTGAAATACAAGATTAGAGGGACACCTAAAATTCTGAAAGATTTTAGAGAATTTTTTTGAAAAGTAATTGCAAATTAGATCAAAATTCCTCACTTTTCATTCCAAGTGTGATATAGGTTTAAATAATAAACAGACAAGAAGGTTTAGATAAATTCATGAATTATTGAACCAGAGGATAAAAAATAGGGAAGTCATTTAGGGCATAGTCTCTAGTGTGTAACGGTGACATCCTAAATAATAAATTTATGCTATTGTTGACAATATTGCTGACGAGGCTAAATAGTCAAAGAGTTTGACACATTGCCTGGTTTTTCATGTTACATTGCGTAAGCTGATTCTCTCCTTCTCTTTTATTTATATTTTTGAACTGTACCATTATGCTGCCATGGACATCATGTCCACAATGTGATGCATCTATGTAATATGCTTTAAATCTTTGGGAATAAATTTACTGAGTGCTACTTATGTGAACAAACTTCTCTTAAGCACAAATGGAAATCCACAAAGAAAGATAGCCTCTTCTATTTGTTTTATGTGAGGCAACAGTTTTTTGCATACAGTTATGCAAAAAGACCAAGTATAATTAACTTATATTCGTAGCTAACTTAATATCTGCGTATTACATATTTTTCTATTATGTATTCTGAGCAACTTCGTGGCTTCTGATTTGGAGGGCAGGATTTCATAATTTCATAGTTAATACTTCTTTTCTTCTTTTTTTGAGATGGAGTCTAGCTCTTGTTGTCCAGGCTGGAGTGCAATGGTGAAATCTCAGCCCATTGCAACCTCCAACTCAAGGTTCAAGTGATTCTCCTGCCTCAGCCTCCCAAGTAACTGGGATTACAGACACCCACCATCATGCTTGGCTAATTTTTGTATTTTTAGTAGAAACGGGATTTCACCATGTTTGCCAGACTGGTCTTGAACTCCTGACCTCAGGTGATCTGCCCGCCTTGGCCTCCCAAAGTGTTAGGATTACAGGCGTGAGCCACTGCGCCCGGCCCATAGTGAATACTTCTATAAATATTTGTGCATACTGAAAGCAACATCACTCCCCACGCTGCAACTGAACAAAAGAGTGAAAATGTTAATTTCTTTATCCTTGAGCTTTTCTTGAATGAAAGAGGGTCATAGGACATGGAGCAAAATGGACTAGAAAATCAGGGTTGATAAGGTATTGATTCTGACAACACTGCTTAATGCTCTCCCCAAGCAATTGTCTTTTAGATACATTGATTTCCCAGTGTTAATGGTATTTTTCAAATATGTCAAGCAATTAAGAATATACGTCTATTCTAATCTCAGCTAAAGGTAGAATCTTCAAAGAATTTTTGGTATCCTTAACCCTAATATGTGGAGGGATAAGATTAAAAATGTTCATCACCTTATTTTTATTTATTTATTTATTTATTTATTTATTTATTTATTTATTTATTTTTGAGACAGAGCCTCACTCCACCCAGACTGGAGTGCAGTGGTGTGACCTCGGCTCATTGCAACCTCTGCCTCCCGGGTTCAAGTGATTCTCCTGCCTCAGCCTCTCAAGTAGCTAGAATTACGGGAATGCACCACCATGCCCAACTAATTTTTTTTTTTTTTTTGTGAGATGGAGTCTCACTCTGTCGCCTAGGCTAGAGGGCAGTGGCACTGTCTTGGCTCACTGCAGCCTCCGCCTTCTGGGTTCAAGCCATTCTCCTTCTTCAGCCTCCTGAGTAGCTGGGATTACAGGCACCCACCACCACACCTGGATAATTTTTTGTATTTTTAGTAGAAACAGGGTTTCGCCATGTTGGTCAGGGTAGTATTGAACTCCTGACCTCAAGTGATCTGCCTGACTCGGCCTCCCAAAGTGCTAGGATTACAGATGTGAGCTACCGCACCCAGCCATCACCTCTTGTAAAGTGCAATAGACAGGCAGGGGATAGAAGAAAACATTTTGGGAGTGGGGCAATATGAACTTACTGTCATGACTGGACCTAAAAGGGAAGATGTCTGCCTATCATAATTAACAATAACTCTATCAGTCAACATTTATGTTTTACAATTGTTCTGTCAAACAAAAGCCAGCAAACGTTACAGATTCCAGTCCCTAATAACTGATCATGAAAGACACTCCAAGCTTGTGCATCAGCATTCTCTTTTTATCTAAAAGAAAATATATTAAATAAAGGGAGGAATGGCAGGAGTAAAGAGACTTGAAGGAAAAGAAAATATTTACTTCTTAATGATATTTTACAATGCTAAGATCCTTAGAAACCAACTATTCCATATGTCTTTTAAATATTAGGTTGATGAAAAGGTAATTACAGTTTTTGTCATAAAAGTAATGGCAAAAGCCACAATTAGTTTTGCACCAACCTAATTGATATATTTATTCCATTTTGGAGGCAAATATTTTGAATCAATGAATTTCTTCAGTATTTTTCATTGTATTAGTACAAATTTAACCTAATAGTATTCTTCTGCATGTTATTTCCCTTTGTGCTTCCTTTAATGAAGTGAAGTTATAGTTACCAAACAGAGTGCTCTAAAAGGGCAAGGCTTGTCTGTGAATTGAGCCTGGCACAGAATTGGCTCTCGGTGAAGATCTGTTGAATGTTACATGAATGCATCAACATCATAATCCTTCATGTGCTTGTAAGCAATTACTAAATTTTCTCTAGCCTATTCAGGCCTGTGTTCTTCAAAATGCTTTCTTTTAATTAAGATTATATGTATCTTAACTAGGATATATATATATGAAGACAATGTAGAAGTAAATAAAGAACAGCTGTGAAACAAGTCTCTCACCTGAGGGAGGCAGAGGTTCTGCTAATTACACCAAATTTCCAGTGGTTAAAGAACGAGCGATGTGGGAAAAGTAAGATATATATATATCTTAATTAATATATATAATTACATATATCTTAATTAATGTAAGATATATATATATCTTAATTAAAACAATATATATGGACATGTTTGCTGTTTCTATCAGGTTTTAACTTCTGGTGTTCAGAACCAGGGCTGTTTTTCTTAATTTGTATCCTAAAACCACAGTAGGGTTCTATGCATTGTGATAATGCTTAATAAATACATAAAAAGATTAATATCCATTCATTTGCATTTTCTTAATAAAACCCAATTTCTAGATGAGCAGCTGTGAAACTCTCAACTGGACGAGCTCTGACTAGTGTTAAGTACAGTATATTGGGAAACAGGCTTCTATATGCAACATATATGTGAAGCAAATGACAAATATTAGCTAGGCTACATTAAATCCCAATGACATGAATAGAAATTATATTATTCAGATAGCAAAAATGAAGTCAAAAAATAAATAAGAGAATGAATTGAAGGTATGGGGCAATACAATTAGTTTTTTCTTTAAGTCAATATTTTAGAAAGTAGCTTTTGAAGGCCCAGTCACACAGATAATTGACACTTTGACTTTTCTTTGCACTGTGTTAGACATAGGTAAGAGAATGACTCAGGGCTGTACCTTCATGTAGAAAATATAATTAATAGCAAATTGCATAAAAGTACACTAAAATTTTAATTCTTACATCATTTTAATAAATTTCTTGAGATTTTACTTTATTTAGTGTGTCATTAAAACACAGGATTTAAGGAAGATATATATAATAAAGGCAGATAGTAAGTTACCATTCTTGTGTAAACACGTTTTGTAAATACAATTTCAACAAAGATTTAAAAGTTAATTATAACAGTATAAAGTTATGAAGTATTATAGAAACAGGATTCATTATTTTGTTTTAAGTGGTCTTTCCATGTATCAAAATACTATCAGTTTAAAACAATCTTTTTTTAAGGCAGTAGGCTCTATTTACCATCATTTACAATTGCTTTAATTAGAATTTTCTTCACTTTCAGTATATTCAAGAGCTATTCTGTTGGCAATAATTTTTAAGATAAAGTTTATTCAAATAGAAGAGTAATTATATAATGATTAAGAGCCAGAATATCTGGGTTCAAATTCCAGTTCTGCTACTTATCAGGTATAAGAATTTGGGCAAATTTCTTAGTTTCTCTGTGCTTCAGTTTCCTGATCTGTAAAACTGGGATAACAAGACTACCTGCTTCAGTCTGTGGTTATGAGTAAATGTGTTAATACATGAGAGCAATGTAATAATCCTTGGCATGTGGTATGAGTTCAATAAACATTAGCTATTATTATTATAGTAAATTAGAAATTTAATTCTAGAGAATAAAAAGCTGAACTCAAATATGTGACTATTTATTAGATACAGACACATTTTCTACAAAATAAAAAACCCATCAGTTTGTACTTCCCTTATATAATGACTATTCTGGTGTTTGTGTGTATCTGTTGTGGGTCAGGGGTCTTGGGCTGAGTAAATAATCACATTAAAAATTTTAAAAACTTCCAATTAAAACAGAAATAAGAACAAATGGCCATTCTTGGATCACCTGCAAAGCTGAACGAATACTTGACATGTCTTTCTGTGATTCCTTGCAGATATCATGGAAATCAGGACAGTGGCAGTCGGAATTGTGGCAATCAAAGGGGTGGAAAGTGAATTCTATCTTGCAATGAACAAGGAAGGAAAACTCTATGCAAAGGTATTGATAATTGATAGCTTAGGCTTAATTTTTAAAACTAATTTTTGTCAAAATATCTCACCTTTCTGAAAAGTAAAAATGGAATTAATTTATCTCCAACTGTATTAATATAATGATTTTATTAAAACACTTTTTACTCAAACATTAAGAAAAAAATGTTTTCTGTGTGACTTTGGACAAATGGCTTGTTCTTTGGATTTTGGTTTCTTCATCTGTAAAATGAGTTGAATGAACTGACCTCTAAGCATCCTTCCAGCTCTAAAATTCCATGTGCATTTTAGATATTTAAAATCCAAAATTTCCATTTGCCAGTATTAAAGCTCTTTTTGTTAAAGGTCACCCAATTTGCACATTGCTGACATGAAAATTCTTGGGAAAAAAATCTTGAAATGTTTAGTTCATTTATCAACATCAATCTCAAAATCATGGGCTTTGAACTGTAATTATTCACATTGTTCCCACTTCACTACAATGCAAAATATGTAACAGTTCATCCCACTATAATAAAATATAATTGGCTTTCCTTTATATTCCCACAGCTCAGCATAATGCCTGGGACAGGCTAATTATATAATGATATAGGTTTAATTGAATGAACAAATGATCGCATGGATGAACAAACAAATTAACCTTTTATCTTCCATTACCATTGAACACAATGTAGAAGTAAAGAAAGAACAGTTGTGAAACAAGTCTCTCACCTGAGGGAGGCAGAGGTTCTGCTAATTACACCAAATTTCCAGTGGTTAAAGAACGAGTGATGTGGGAATAGTAATATGACGCCTGTCACTTAGGGGGAAATAGGTGCTAATTTTAAAGAATAGTTGACATGAACTGCCAAAAAGCTACACATATTTCATAACTAACTGTGTATTACGTGGTGTTTTTATTTTAAATTTAAGATACCTTTTTATGCAAATATACTACATAAGTATAGCTGATAAACCACATTTGGCCTGCTCAATCTGAGGATTAAAAAAAGTCATGTATGTTTCAATTCTACCAAATATTACCTGCTTACTCTTCGTTTAATTGAGCCTCTCTAAAAATCATTTGGATAATGTTTGTTTGTTTGTTTGTTTTAACAGAAAGAATGCAATGAAGATTGTAACTTCAAAGAACTAATTCTGGAAAACCATTACAACACATATGCATCAGCTAAATGGACACACAATGGAGGGGAAATGTTTGTTGCCTTAAATCAAAAGGGGATTCCTGTAAGAGGAAAAAAAACGAAGAAAGAACAAAAAACAGCCCACTTTCTTCCTATGGCAATAACTTAATTGTATATGGTATATAAAGAACCAGTTCCAGCAGGGAGATTTCTTTAAGTGGACTGTTTTCTTTCTTCTCAAAATTTTCTTTCCTTTTATTTTTTAGTAACCAAGAAAGGCTGGAAAACTACTGAAAAACTGATCAAGCTGGACTTGTGCATTTATGTTTAAGACACTGCATTAAAGAAAGATTTGAAAAGTATACACAAAAATCAGATTTAGTAACTAAAGGTTGTAAAAAATTGTAAAACTGGTTGTACAATCATGGTGTTAGTAATAGTAATTTTTTCTTAAATTAATTTACCCTTAAGAGTATGTTAGATTTGATTATCTGATAATGATTATTTAAATATTCCTATCTGCTTATAAAATGGCTGCTATAATAATAATAATGCAGATGATGTTATATAAGGTATATCAGACCTACAGGCTGCTGGCAGGATTTGTCAGATAATCAAGCCACACTAACTATGGAAAATTAGCAGCATTTTAAATGCTTTCTAGTGAAAAATTATAATCTACTTAAACTCTAATCAGAAAAAAAGAATATTCTCCAAAAAATCTATTATGAAAGTCAGTAAAATAGATAATTTAACAAAAGTACAGGATTAGAACATGCTTATACCTATTAACAAGAACAAAATTTCTAATGCTGCTCAAGTGGAAAGGGTATTGCTAAAAGGATGTTTCCAAAAATCTTGTATATAAAATAGCAACAGTGATTGATGATAATACTGTACTTCATCTCACTTGCCACAAAATAACATTTTATAATTCCTCAAAGTAAAATTGAGAAATCTTTAAGTTTTTTTCAAGTAACATAATCTATCTTTGTATAATTCATATTTGGGAATATGGCTTTTAATAATGTTCTTCCCACAAATAATCATGCTTTTTTTCCTATGGTTACAGCATTAAACTCTATTTTAAGTTGTTTTTGAACTTTATTGTTTTGTTATTTAAGTTTATGTTATTTATAAAAAAAAAACCTTAATAAGCTCTATCTGTTTCATATGCTTTTAATTTTAAAGGAATAACAAAACTGTCTGGCTCAACTGCAAGTTTCCCTCCCCTTTGTGACTGACACTAAGTCTAGCACACAGCACTTGGGCCAGCAAATCCTGGAAGGCAGACAAAAATGAGAGCCTGAAGCAATGCTTACAATAGATGTCTCACACGGAACAATACAAATGTGTAAAAAATCTTTTGCCACATATTCTTGCCAATTAATTGGATCATATAAGTGAAATCATTACAAATATAAGTATTTACACGATTTTAAAGTTAGAATATATTTGAATGCATGAGTAGAAAAGTATCATATTTTAAAACTATGTGTATTTAAATTTAGTCATTTTCTAATCTCTAGAAATCTCTGCTGTTCAAAAGGTGGCAGCACTGAAAGTTGTTTTCCTGTTAGATGGCAAGAGCACAATGCCCAAAATAGAAGATACAATTAGGAATAAGGGGCCCTGAATGTCATGAGGGCTTGAGGTCAGCCTACAGATAACAGGATTATTACAAAGATGAATTTCCACTTCAAAAGTCTTTCATTGGCAGATCTTGGTAGCACTTTATATGTTCACCAATGGGAGGTCAACATTTATCTAACTTAAAAGGTATGCTAACCATTGTGGTTTTAATTTCAAAATATTTGTCATTCAAGTCCCTTTACATGAACAGTATTTGGTAATACATTTATAGATGAGAGTTATAAGAAAAGACTAGGTCAACAAAAACAATAGATTCATTTGATTTTCCTGTGGTTCATCTACATGACCAGGATGTAGGAAATTAGAAAGAACTGCCCTTCCTCAGATATACTCTTGGGAGAGAGCATGAATGGTATTCTGAACTATCACCTGATTCAAGGACTTTGCTAGCTAGGTTTTGAGGTCAGGCTTCAGTAACTGTATGTAGTCTTGCGAGCATACTGAGGGCAGAAGAGGACTTTGTTTTTCACATGTGTTTCCTTAGTGCCTAGCAGACTATCTGTCCATAATCAGTTTTCAGTGTGAATTCACTGAATGTTTATAGACAAAAGAAAATACATAATAAAACTAATCTTCATTTTTTAAAAGGGTAAAACATGACTATACAGAAATTTAAATAGAAATAGTGTATATACATATAAAATACAAGCTATGTTAGGACCAAATGCTCTTTGTCTATGGAGTTATACTTCCATTAAATTATATGGCAATGCTGAATTAGGCAAAACCAATATTTAGTGGTAAATCCATTCCTGGTAGTATAAGTCACCTAAAAAAGATTTTTAGAAACATGTACTTTAATTATTTTTCTCCTATTTTTAAATTTATTATGCAAATTTTACAAAATAAAACGTGCTCTAGTTACACACACTTAGAATTCTAGAATCTTAAAACTGTAAGGGGTCTCCATCCCTCTTACTCATTTGTAGTCTAGGAAACTGAGATTTTGATACACCTAAAGTCATGCAGCTGGATAGATATACAACTGTCACAAGAGTCTAGATCAGTTAGCACATGCTTTCTACCCTTAGACTATTAGTATTATTAGCTAGTGGTCTTCTGGGTTTTTTGTTTTTTATTTCTATTGAGATATACATTTATACACAAATGTAACTATGTCTTGGCAATGCACTTCATACAGAATTACTAATCTATACCATGATGATTTGACTCAAAAGGAGAAGAGAAATTATGTAGTTTTCAATTCTGATTCCTATCCGTCTTTTGTTCACGAATGGAAAACTTTGTGCAAAATATACATATAAGACTTTCTAAAGTGTTCTTTGAAAGAGAAAATTAAATATATGAGTTTCTAACAATTAAAAAGGAAAAAATCAAAATACAAAATAACAAAAGTAAACAAAAGATACTTTCAAAGCAGTGAACAAAACATTTTGACATAAGCCATAATATAAATTATAAATTAAAAATATAAAAGCCATAGTATAAATTGTCAGCCTTTGAGCTGGCTACGTATTCAATTTAATGACAGAAGAGAAGGGATGCTGGAGGTAAATGCTTAGGGTTTCTGTCTCATAGAGTTTGCTCTTCTGGTTCTCTAGGCTGCCAAACAACATAAAGATGTACAAGGGGACCTCGCTGTGGTAAAAGCAACCCTGTAACAACAAAAACTCTAAAACAGTGCCCCTCACGATTTTCTACTGAAATATCTCTAATAGTACAGGTATAAAATAAGAGGTTAGAGAATAGTGCAAAGCGGGCCCACCACAGGCAGAACATTTCTTTTCTCCTAACTGTGATTTTTGCATCTTACTCCATAATATATTTGTGGTTGTGTTAATATGACAATGTCTGCAATTAAACACCAGTAAGCAAAATTGATACATCAGAATGACTTATAGGGCTTATCAAGCAGTTTCATTTACATCCCTACCCCACTGCCATTTACTTGAGCGTGAATGAGACACAAGAGATTCTTTGCCTCCCGTAATCCAACTTTACACATAAATAACACAAGGCTAAAGAAAACCAGAATTCAAATTCATCATGCGTAGGAGCAATAACAAAAATATTTAACAGTCAGTATGGGTGATTGCTGGCCAATCAGAATACATCACTGATCTACCAAAACGGAGGCAGGCCACTAGGACTAACTTGTGGGTATCATTCCTATGATCACCCTAAAACAGAGTTGGAAAAATATCTATTAACTTGTCTCTCTGGTTTGAATTCTCAATATGTATCTTAATATGAAATAACTCATTAAAACTTCATGTGTAACTATTTCAGCATTGTTGTCAGCTTTATTCCACTTCTGTACAGTATTTATTTAACCAAGCTGCTGCTTTCAGTGAAGGTCACTTGTTCCTTCAGGGACACATATACACCCACCTATCCTTTAATTTTGAATGGTTTCTCGAGAAAATTTACTTTCTCTTGAGTTGAAAAGACTTGACAGGAAGCAAGAAATAATACAGTCCTAGCCTCTTTCCAGTAACATCTGATTTCTCCATTTTCAAACTATACTTCTCAGGGAACCAGATATTTACTCTCGTCTGGGAAAATGCCTCTTATGTTTTCCTTTTACTTCCTGGTTATCATGTGGTTGCATTTTCCAAATCCTTATCATTGAATTTATGAGAGCCTACCCAAATGTATTTTCTTTCATTTATATTCTAATAATTGAAATGTGAGAAGAGAATAACATTTCACTTATGAAAAACCCTTCTCTTGATGAATCCTTCCACGTGTTAGTTATCTATTGCTGTGTAACAAATTAAAACTTAATGGCTTGAAACAAATATTTGTTTTCTCATAGTTTATGTGGCTCAGGAACCTGGGCATGGTTCAGCACAGTGTTTTTGGTCAGAATTCCTCATGAGGCTGCAATCAAGGTGTCGACCAGGGCTGTAGTCATCTACCTCAATATTCAACTCAGAAAGGGATCCACCTTAGATCCTCACTGGCTGTTGTCAGGACCTATCACTTCCTTACCATGTGGACCTCTCCACAGCACTGCTTACAACATTACAGTCTGTTTCCCACAGAGCAAGAAATCAGAGAGTGTGAGATAAAGTACCCAAAATGGAAGCCACAGGTTTGTTTGTTTTAATATATATAACCTAGTTCCAAAACTGATGTTACCTCTGCCTACACTCATGAGGAGGGTATTATACAAGGGCTACATACCAGAAGGCGGGGATCACTGGAAGCCATTTTACAGGCTGCCTAATCCAAGTCATAAACTAGATGTTTTTAATGTCACTGCCATAAGCTGGGATTCTACAGGGTCTAATAAGCATAATTCATGGCTTTCAGTGGAGATCCATTCAGCAGAGAAAGAGATGAAATATGTATATTCTCTGTGGAAACATTCTTGCTTCTTCCTTGAGGGATACTGCGTGGTCCATTCCTACACAGGATAATTAAGAAAAGGTTTGAACCACAGTCTGGACTTCCTATTAGCCTGAGATGTGCCTACTTAGAACTCCCAATGTAGCTGAAAAACTAACAATATCCCTTTGCCTTCACATGAAGCAAATTACCCTGCCATCAGACTCAACGTGAAGATAATCCTCCCTTTAGCTGCCCTGCCTCAAGAGAATAAGATCATAGATGCCAGCTGGAATTCCTTTGGGCCATAGAGTGTTTTGTTCTACACAATGAAGGCAATAAGCCACAATTTACCCAAGACCATCTGAGAACAAGACCTAAAAAGACTTGAAAACAATTGATTTCAATGGTAGGTGCACACTGGTATCCCCTGTTCTATATATAATATATATATATATATATTGCCTCTGCCTACACTCATGAGGAGAGTATTATACAAGGGCATACATACCAGAAGGCAGGGATCACTGGAAGCCATTTTACAGGCTGCCTAATCCAAGTCATAAACTTGGATTACATATATATAGAGAGAACAGGGGATATATATATACACACACATATATATACACACACACACATATACACACACACACAGAGAGAGAGAGAGAGAGAGAGAGAGAGAGACAGACAGTGAGACAGAGAGAGAAACAGAGAAAGAGAGTTAGGCCCCAACGCAGGCCAGTTACATCAGTGTATATGAGAGGCGGCCCATGCAGTGGTATTTTTAAAATTCCCCAGCAGATTCTAATGTGCCTCTGCAGTTGAGAACTAATTAGGTAAATACAAACAACAACAAAAACCAAAAAAACTTCTTCTGAAACTATGCCTGCTTCTTCATATTTGTCTCTTCTTTAAACACCTTGAAAGGCCTTATACCCTCCCAGTCCCTCCCACTCCTAGGTTTTCCTAGATGCCTCTGTATTTTCTGCTATTCACAACTGGGGCTCACAGGAAATGCACACACTAGAAAGAGAGCTACAATTGTTTTTGCATCAGAGTGATTATGGAATACAAAGTGCATAAAAGTTCTCCCTCCCCCACCACAGTCCATTCTCAAATAGAACAGTCAGAGTGATTCTGTTAAAATATATTTCAGATCATGCATCCTCTGTTTAAAACTGCAATTGTTTTCTATATTCTTCAGAATAGGAGCCTGTCCTTATAGTGGCTAAGGAGTGGCCATGGAAGAAGGTGAGTAATTAAAAACTTTGCTGCTGAATTAGGTGGGCAAAATAACAAGAAAAAGTAATAAAAATCTAGAGAAATTATGCAAGTTGTTTGGCCGATATCCCGGAATTATCAGTTCATTTTAAAGAAATACTGGATACTATAGACAATATTTAATGGGTACAATCATTATTAGAATCATACTCAGAGGAAAAGGCATAGCTCTACATTGAAAAATGACAAATGAATGTACCTTTTTATGTTTGAAGTAAATATATTTAGGGCATGTACATATCACCTTAATAATTCTTCACTTGACTGAAATTTTTCCATTAATCAACCAATTAATAGATACAACTAGGCTAGATGAGAGGGCTTCTACTTTACTATTACTTCTTTATTATATATCTCCTATTGTTGATTGTTTTTGGTTACTTCAATTTTTTTACTAAGATAAATATGAACAATTTATATATGCTTCTTTATATTTCTGATTTTCTTAGGACGATTACAGGAAATAAAATTGAAAAACCGATTTTCTGAAAGTTTTTTCCAGAGTACATTTTAATTAGCAGTGCCGGGAGTAAATATTCTTATTTTTATACTCAAAATTTAGTCAGCTCTTATTCTTGTCTCTTCTTCCCTTTGACTCTGTGAATATGGTAAATCACCAACACTCAGCTAACTTCTTTCTCAACATCCATTCAGATTCATTGCTTTCTTCGTCCTTCTACAGCTTTATTACTTCATGCCTAGAATTTAGCAATAGTTCCTTAATCTTTCTTGTTTCAAATTCCTTCCCATCTCATATGCTGCCTAATTCTTTAATCTTCTTATAATACTGCTTTGACTATTTCAGTTGCCAACTGAAGACCCATATTGGCTCTTTTTTGCCTATTGGGTTTAGTTTAAATCTCTTAAACTAGCACCCAAAGCTGTCAAACAGTTGGCTCTAACGTGACTGTCCAATCTTCTCACTGTTCAATATAAACCTCATAGTTTCTTTAGTTCATTGTATGTATCATGATTTACACAAGTTGTAAATTGATTCTGCCTTTGAGTTTTGTCTATACTGTCCCCACTGCTTAGAATATCTCTACGTCGTACTTTCAATCAATCCATACCCTGCTCTGCTCTTAAGGACAAAGCTCAAGTTTAATGAGCTATTCCCAAACTTGCCCCTGCCTTATAACAATTTTTTTCCTTCTCTGAATCCTATTGCACTCTAATATAGTAATTGATTGCACACACACACACACACACACACACATATATATGCAATGTTTATGTATACGTGTCTTCATCTACTTCAGTTAAACAAGCATATATTGACAATTCTACCATGTTTGTATCAGGCACTGTATGATAAATATATGTTGAGTGTGAAAAAAGTAAAAATAACTATTGCCTTTTTAAAATTCTGCATGGAATCTAGTAGGGAAATAGAACCTCAACAAGTACTTAATACTATTAATACTTGCTTACTAATTGACCCATATTAATAATCTATTGATAAAATATATAATAAATTTTATATACAAAGATCTTTCCAGTCTTGTAATCATGCCTACATAATCTTATCTATTGCTATACAAAGGTCTGTGTTATATATTGGCGAGTTCCTTTAGAATCTGTTTTTAAAAATATGCTATTTAACAAATGCAGCAATCACTATGTGAGGTAAAAACACATCTATATTTTTATAAAATTCTGTCAGTCACAGGTTTGAGAGCACAAAATATTTGATAGCATTGATAGTGATGCTAGTCCTGTATACAGTTTAAATAGCATCCATTAGGAAAGGCAAGAGATCAAAACTTTTTGAAGTACTTCATCTCTTATCCTTGAAAACTTAGTGTGTTCAGCAATTCATGCTCATAGGCCTTCTTAGAATGAATCGTGTAACAATTGTGTAACATTTTTCAGCTTTTCTCCCTGTTCTTTATTCCTCTCTGTCATTGTTTTGCTAGGTGACAGTGCTTATCTCAATTCAACTTTAAGTTTCTACAGTTAACAACGGTAATTGTTCATTTTTCATATTTCTCATTTATTGTACATGTCACTCAACTAGCTACTCATTTGTCCAACTTTTATGATATTGCTCTACAATGAAAAAAGAAAAATGTTACTGTTTTGCTAATAAATCTTCCTAATTAGCTCCATTCACTGTTTCAAAAATAATATTTAGTTTTTTATTCTCTTTCAGAACAGAAATATTTATCATGTTTTAATGTTATTAAGGTTAAATCACAGGTGATATTTTATTGTCTTCTAAATACTTCTTTATTTTCAAATTTTCTACATTAATATATATGATCTTTATTATCAGAATAACAATGGCAAATGTGGTTGAAAAAATTATCTTCTCCATATTCAGTTTTTATGGAGCTGGAAGAGTGGGATGTTGGTGCCGCATTGATGTAATAAATAGCATGGTCTTCTACATGAATGACCAAACCTGGTACCCACATTGCTCATCTCATTCAATTAACTAAACTCGCTGAAACTCTATAATTTCATAACAATGTAGTCATTGTTACCATATTTTAGTGGTGACTGTGTCCTGAATCTTCTTTTGAATCTGTTCCTTTTTCCAGTAATCACCAAGATTGCTCAACTCTTCTTACCTAATGTCCCTGTCTCATCTCTTCCTCACTACTTTCATGACCTCATTAAGTTGTACCTAAAGTTTAGCAATAGCATCCTATTTGTTTTTCTGTTCCAGGTCCTCATTGTCTCAATTCCTGTTTAGTTACCTAATATTCCTAAAACGTCATTTAAACTATGTCAATTACTAATTGTAGAACCCACGTGGTCTCTCTAGGGCTGACTGAATTTGGGTAAAATTCTTTAAACTGGAAATCAAAACCATCAACAAATTGGTTCCATCCATCCGGTCCAATCTCCTCACTGTTCATAAACTTCATAGTCTGCTTAGACCATTGTTCATGTCATTTTGTATACATACCATACTTCGTCCTGTCTCCGGGATTTGTCTATATTGTCTCTATCATCCAGAATGTCTCAACTTCTCACTATCAACCAATACCCTGCTCTGCCATCAAGAACAAAATCAAGATTCTCCTCTTCAATGAATTATTACCAGACTTGGTCCTGTCTTACAATGATTTTTCTCTTCTGTAAATTCCCACTGCATGTCAATCTATGCCATTGATCTAGCATTTAGAGAATTTTTATCTCTATCTCAATAGAGGATGGATAGGCATACCTATATGTCTATCCATGCATCTACACTTATCTACCTAAGCAACACAAATACACACATACTTATATAAATATATGTCCACATCTATTTCAGTTACACAAATATATAAAGGGGTCTGGGTATGTATGTATGTGTATATATATATGTGTGTGTGTGTGTGTGTGTGTGTGTGTGTGTGGTCAATAGTGCAGTGTCAGACACTATAATAGTGATAATAAAATCTATGCCTCAAAATTTAAAACAATTACATACCTATAGATATATAACCAATTTTATGAAGATCAGATTTGGAACAAATGAGCCTTTGGAACCACTAAGAACCATAAGTGATAGCTGACAGACTGTCAAGAAAAAAACTTCCTAAGTCTTTAGCATGTCAATTGTAGAGCACATGCGTAAGTTACCATTGTGCTTTGACCCTAACAGCAATTTTAATGCTTGAGTCTTATATATAAATATGCATATATCAAACAACTGCCAAACCAGTATCATCTCTATTGCCTTAGTGGGAGACACACACACACACACCCTAAACATAGACTCAGCAATAAATTCAAAAAATTCAATTGAATAGAGAAATGTGTATTGTCAAGAACTGCAATTTCAGTCTCATCTTTGTTGCAAACTTTCTGGTTGACTTCATTCTGTGTTTAACAAGGTCCAGTATTGTCCTGTAAGTCCATGTTACAAGATGGACTTTATTAGTGAAAACTTTTCCTAACATTTTGCTAGATTTATACATTGCACTGATTTACTCTAATGAAAACTTAACTGCCCTCTTAGGATACTGCTTCCTCTGCAGTCCTCTCAGTTGGAGGCTCTTTTTTTTTCCCCTCACACAGTATTCATACCACAGTCGAGAGGTGTGCGGTAGGTATATGTATGCCTACTACACATTCTATATAACTTATTTAATCACATTTGTTGGTTATTGTCTGTCTCTCCTCACTAGCCCATAAGTTCCATAAGGAAAAGCATACTGTCTGTTTTGTTCCCTTATGTATCCAAAGCTCCTTTAAGACTATCTGTTAAGCACTCAGTAAATATATTTAATACTCAAGAAATAAAAGGACTCAGTAAATGTTCATCGCACTCAGCAAATATTTATTAAACTAATGGACAAACCAATTTCAATTCAGTGACAGAATGATAGGCACATCTCACTGCAAAGAGTCATTCTAATACCTAAGCATGATACAAATGTGATTGTTGCAAATGAATAGAAATATATCACCTTGTTTTGTGCAAACTGATAACTAAATCTC
This sequence comes from Theropithecus gelada, assembly GCF_003255815.1. Lineage (NCBI taxonomy): Eukaryota > Metazoa > Chordata > Mammalia > Primates > Cercopithecidae > Theropithecus > Theropithecus gelada. The sequence goes on from NC_037674.1 coordinate 24,852,242, forward strand.
TCAGGTAGTCAAACTCTTAGCATTCACTTCTTTATAACACAGGATTTTCATGTCATTTAGTATAATATGCTAATAATTCATTTCATAATATAATGGAAACCCACTGTTTTAAAATTAAACTCAGCCCCTCTGACTACTGCTACCAACCAACAGACCAATATATCTGGGGGAGGTATTTGCAGGTGATCTTATGGTAGACATGGAAAATTATCTTGGAAGTTAAATAACTTGAAATTGCTTGGTAAGCATGGCATCAAAGCAAAAGGAGACAAAATGTGTTTGAAATATACATATTCTCTAAATTATGATGAAATCTAACTCATAATAATCTGAATAGTTCCGTTAAATTTCTACCAAATTTCTGGTTCTCTGGGCTACTCTATGCTTTATATTATTCACTCTGCTTCTGTTCATATAGTCTTTCTCTACATAGTATAAAATACAATTAACAACAATACAACCTATTAAATTGCTACCACAATGGGAGTTTGTATGTCTGACCATCTTAAAGCACATTTCTGGGGTTTCCTCACTCCTTAGCTGTGCAAATTTCTTGGTTTTCTTTTAATGATGTATAATGAAAAGCATAATGTGGAAATTTTACTGGCTTAGTTCTCAAAGTGCTATTTGATATCTTACTTTTAATGGTTTCTTTTTTATTATCCCTGAGCATTGCTAATAGTGAAGAGGTAGCAAAATTAGAGGTGCAGACTAAAATCTGGGCTGGGCACGGTGGCTCATGCTGTAATCCCAGCACTCTGGGAGGCAAACGTGGGCAGATCACTTGAGGTCAGGAGTTTGAGACCAGTCTGGCCCACATGGAGAATCCCTGTTTTTACTAAAAATACAAAAATTAGCTGAATATGGTGGTGCATGCCTGTAGTCCCAGCTACTTGGGAGACTGAGGCAGAAGAATTGCTTGAACCTAAGAGGCAGAGGTTGCAGTGAGACAAGATCCCACCACTACACTTCAGCCTGGGTGACAGAGTGAGACTCTGTCTCAAAAAATAAAGTAAAAATAAAATAAAATCCAAGTAGCTCTTTATAACATAAGGAATCCTAAACCATCTGGCTATTACTTTGAATATTTCTGTAACATGTCATTTGCTAAATATCACCTAGTACTTGTGTATGAGTAACTACTGTGTTTCTTTTTAATTTTTATCTCCCTACAGTGCCAAGTACAGTAACGTGTACTAGGTACATAAAAGTACATGTTAGTTGAATATGAGGATTTTTCTTATTGCTTGTGGTTTAAGCTATAGTTTACAAAAATAATGAGATTTGTTAGTGTTTTAACATTAAAATCCAGACAAAGAGAAAAAATTAGATTTAGCAACTGGGGGAGAGGTATAAAAAGAGTTTTTAAAAATGATCTTTATTTGAGTTCAAAAGCTTAAATGGCATTGTACCACAATAAAGAAATTAACATTAAAACTTTAGTCTTGTAAATAATCTAACAATACACTGTTTAAGAAGAGCTGGCTTATAAATCATGAGTCATTCCAGATACTGAAATTCTATAACTGCTTACATTCCAGTCCTAAAAAGGGAGATATCATGACGTTCTGTTTGGAAGGCAAATTTTAACTATCCACGGTGTGTTTATTTCATTAAAATAAAACAGAAAGTCCTCTTTGTTAAAATTCTGGAAAAAAGTTAACTTCACATTACAATAAGCATCTCAAATGTTGAAAAAACGAAATCATGTTTTAAATATGTTTTAGATTAGAAGAAGCAATTCTAAGACAGCAGTATATATGGAGCACAGAATATTTCTTTTAAGTCATATATACGTATATGCATTCATGTGTACATATACTAATGTTTTACCCCAGTTCCGCTCTTTATCTGCCTTAGCTTTCCTCCAGCACACAGAATAAGGTTTTAGTATACACAGAGTCTCACACACACACACACACACACACACACAGACAGCTATAGAGAAGGAAGAGTTCTCAGATTATGAATCCTAAACCACCAGTCTCTATCACTAATTACACCTGAACAGTCAGCAATCACTTTGGAAGATTGTTCAGCACCTATGGATAGAAGTCATTAAACAACAAAATGTTAGAAAAGGGGAATATAGAAATATTCTACTCACCTCATTTTTCAGTTGTAAAAATAAAGCTCAGAGGGGTTGTATGACCTGCTCAAAGACATTCAAGTTCTTTATGTGCAAGTTGAATACATTAGAGCAGATGAAACATTAGGGACTATAGTATAGAAATGCCTCCAAAGAAAAACATACTTATGGCACCAGTAAATACATGATCTGAATCTTATGTTCAAAGAATTCTCCACAATGATGACTGTATCCAGACTGGGGGTAAGGAACACAGAAACTGTAAAGCAACAAACAGTATAGGGAAGCTCTCAGATACCATGAGCCAAGTCCCTTTGCAATGATTTCCTATAGGATAGGAATGTTTTAATTTCTCACTGTCAATCCACACCCTGCTCTGCCATCAAAGACAAAATCAATGAGTTGGGGGGGAGGCACTCACTGACCACTAACTGATATAAAAACACAGAAGATAGTTTTAAAAGTAGATTAAAGCTCTGGAGAAATATGAGATGCTCAAAGTTCAAAAAAGAAACTCATAAATTTGAACAAACTTCTTTCTTAAGTAGATTTCCTAGTAGTCACAATCTAAGCAGAAGATTACAGAAAAAATACCTCTTTAGTGATCTTTATCTTTCTGAAATGGTACAACAACTTCGCTTTTAATTCTACCATCAGAAACAGTGGTGTGTGGTTGACATGTAATTCTCGATGGAGGCTGTGTGGCCTCCTACTAGCCTTTCTGGCCTTTCTACTAGCATCTTTCTTCATTCACCCTCACCTATTAAAATTTAATCCAGGAAAAGACATAAAAACTCATTCACATTTGCCATAAATGAAGGATTAAGGCTATGGTAACTCTCACAAGTTACAACACTTATTCTATGATGATAATTTTAAACCTTAATATAATTACAAGCCTGTAAACTCAAATGGCTGATAGGCAGTATGTGAAGTGGTTATGAGTTCAGCTCTATGGCCAAAATTTCTTGAATTTCAATTCATATTCTAGCACTGATCAGTTATGTGGCTTCGGGAAAGTTACTTAACTTATATTTTGGTTTCATCACTTATAAAATGAAGATGATAATAAAAGTCACCTGTCACATAAAAAGATTACTCATTTATGAGAGTAAGGCATAGCCTTAGCTCTATTAAGTTAACACACTTTATCAAGTACATATTTCAAACTGAAGATTTTCCCAGGTTGAACATGAATTATTAAATTAAAATTTGAGCAATAAATTAAAAGAAACAGCCACTATAACCTGGCCCTTGCTCCCACAGCTTAGACCATCTCATCCAGAAACAAAAAAATCTTGTCATGTTTTAGCATCAGATACAAAAAGTATATTTCAAATATTTAGGGATAAATAAAATATATAATACATTTTCAAGCTTTCCATTTAAAAGGCACAGAGTGCCAAGTTGAAAAAAGAATCAAGACCCAATAGTTTGCTATCTTCAAGAGATCCATCTCACGTGAAATGACACCCATAGACTCAAAATAAAGGGATGGAAAAGGATCTGTCAGCCAAATGGAAAACAAAAAGAGCAAGGGTTACTATTCTTATATCAGACAAAACAGACTCTAAAACAACAATAATCAAAAAGGACAAAGAAGGGCATTACATAATGATAAAGTATTCAATACAACAAAAAGACTTAACTATCCTAAATATACATACACCCAATAAAAATGCAAAATAAAAATAGTTTTTTTCCTATATAGTAGCATGAATAATCAAAATTGAAAGTTTAAAATGCCATGTATAATTGGAAAAAGATGTGTCTGTACAGTAAAAACTAGAAAACACTGCTGAGAGAAATTAAAGAAGCATTATATAAATATAGGCATATTCTATGTTTGTGAACTGAAAAACTCATTTTGTTAAGATACCAATTCTCCCCAACTTGATCAATACAATGTATTTAAAATGAAGATGACCAAGTATATATTTTAGAAACTGACTAGCAGTTTTTCAAATTTATATTGAAATGAAAAGAATCTAGAATAATCAAAATAATTGTGTAAAAGAAGCACAAAGCTGGAGGACTTATAGTACCTGACTTCAAGATACATTATTAAACTACAGTTTTAAAGGTAGCTGGTTATTGGCATCAATGGAACAGAATACAGAGAACAGACATAAACCAATATGTATGGTCAATTGATTTCTAAGATAATTCGATGAGGAGAGGAAAATCTTTTCAACAAATGGTGCTGAAGCAATATGCAAAGAAGTGATTCTTAATGTTTATACATATAATTAAGAAAAATTACTCAAAATGAATTAGAGACCTAAAAGTAAGAGCTACAACTGTAAACTATAAAGCTATATACTATAAGATTTCTAGAAGAAAATATAAAATATATTAGTGAAATTTGGTTTACAAATATTATTAAATAGAATGCAAAAAGCACAAACTATATTAAAAAATTGATAAATGGGTTTCTTCTAATTATAAACTTTTGCTCTTTAAAAGATGTTATTAAGAAATGAAAGGGCAAGCCACATACTGGGAAAAACATTTGCAAAATATATATCTGAAAAAGGAACTGTTTCTAAACATATGAATAACTTCTTTCTAGGCTGCAGTGAGTTATGATCATGCCACTGTACTCCAGCCTGGGCGACAGAGCAAGATCCTGTCTTTAAAAACGAGCTAACTAAAAAAAACTAAAAAACAAACAAACAAAAAACGAACTAACTAAATAAATAAGCATAAAATATATAAAGAACTCTTATAACTCAATAAGAAGACAAACAACTCAAATAAAAATGGCCAAGATATTTGAACCAACACTTCAGCAGACACTCAATAACCTGTGAGAGCAGCTGTGAGGGCAGAACCCCACAAAGCCACAGGGGTGAAACTGCTCAAGGCCTTTGATGCCCATCCTTTGCACCAGTGTGCCCTAGATGTGGGACATAAAGTCAAAGGAGGTTATTTTGGAGCTTTAAGATACATGGATGGCAAATAAGCACATGAAAAGAAGCAAATAAGCACATGAAAAGAAGCTCATCATGATTGGTCATTAGAGAAATTAAAATAAAACCTAACTAAATACCAGTATATAACTCACAAGAATAGCTAAAATTAAAAAGACCATACCAAGTGTTAGTAAGGAAGTAGAGTAACTATAACTTGTATAGTGGTAGAAATGTAAAATTTTGGATAAGATATTGGCAATTTCTTAAAATGTTATACATACGTGATATAGTTTGGATATCTACCCCCAACCAAATCTCATGTTGAAATGTAATCCCCAATGTTGGATGTGGGGCCTGGTAGGAGGTGGCTGGATCATGGGGGCAGATCCCTCAAGAATGGCTTGGGCCATTCCCTTGGTGATAAGTGAGTTCTTGCTCTGAGTTCACATGAGGTCTGGTTGTTTAAAATTGTGTGGCACCACTGCCCCCCTCTTGCTTGATCCTGCTTTTGCCATGTGACACGACTGCTCTCCCTTCACCTTCTGCCATGATTGTAAGCTTCCTGAGGCCTCTCTAGAAGCTGT